>NC_022023.1:3078215-3161354 GCF_000317375.1 Microtus ochrogaster
ACACATAGATTCATACACACATACACACACACACACACACACACACACACACACACACAGTTGGAGGCACAACTGACTTGGAATTGCTAGTTCCCAATATTCATCAGTGACCATTGTGACCGGGAACCAGCAGCCAATACTGTGTGCTTCCAGGGCCTAGGTGGGCTCTCAGGTCCTTGCGTCTCTTCCAGGCCAGCAGGATGGGTTAAGGCCTCCAGGGGTACCTGAGTGACGGCCAGAATGCTCATCCCATCCCTCTGTAAAGGTCTGGGAGGCTGGAAGAGAACTTGACACCCATGTGCAGGCAGCTTCAGGGCTGGAAGCCTTTGCTGTGGTCCTGCCTGGAATGGCAATTAATTTCCTTCCTTCGGCAGCGGGGCATGAGTCTGCTTGTCCGCCTGGCTATGCCCCGTCTCTCCCTTCCCTCTGCCAGGACTGATGAGCGCTCCACGAACAATTGGGTTTCTTGTTTACGAAGTCAGCCGCACAGGCTAATAGAAGTGATCTGCCCCCTGATTAATTACTTCATATTTTTCTCCTTTTGTTGTGCTAAATAGACGGACATCTTTCCTCCTCCCTGTTGTGATGTGACTGCGGATTGCGGCATCCCTGTCACTCCTATCTGGTCTAATTACAGGCTTTCGGGCAATGGTGCCGCCACTCCATCTGGGTGGGTGAGGGAGGAGACCGCAGGCATTCAGAACAACGGAGAAACGCCAGGAGAGGAGAAAAACCTCTCGGCAAGAAACCGTTTCAATTCTGAGAGACTAGGGTGCTGCATCTGATAGGGTAAGATTTGGAAAGATGGAACTTTCCTGCTTATTTACAAACCGGGAAACTGAGGTTGGAAAGGGTAGAAGCCTCTGCTGGAGCCGTCTAGTATCAGAGAAGAATCTCGTGCAAACCTGGGCCTGTTCTCTGCTGCTTACTCCTTACTAAGAAGTCTCAACTAAGAGGGAATTTAACCGTTGACGACACAATACTTCCCCTGCAGTTGTCACCTGACTATTCCATTAGTCAGGGAGACAACCTGTCATGATGCTATCCCGGCGCATCTGCGTGGTTACATAACACACTATAATGGCAGTAATGGGGATCTCCTCTGCTGTTATGTTTCCTGTGCACCCAGCTGTCCCTAGTAGACATTGGAATACAGAGGAGACAATGAGGTTCAGAGAGGTTCAACAACTCCCCCGACATCACACAGTTACTGGACGGCAAAAGCCTGAATTTGCATACTCGAGTTTTCTGAAGTCTACTGCTTTGATTTGAAACCAGACCTTGAAACCTGGTGCTCCTTAACAATGTAACCATTTCTAACAGCTTTACAGGGGGCATGTGAAATGTATCAACTTTGACCCCGGAACAGTCTTAGGAGGTAGGCATAGAGGGTATTATTACCCTCATTTTATTGAGTGGGCCTGAGGGTCTAGAGGCTGGAAGTTTCTGGCTATCTCATTTGCAACATCTTAAAAGCTCTTCTGGAGGAAGCTTGCGGGCAAATGATGGTGTCTCTCCTGTCAGGCCTCCTGAGTCTCCAGGCATACAGGTCTCTCAGCTTAGAGCCCCAAACATAGCCCTTCCTTCTTACATCTCAGGGCCTGTGTCCTATCAGAGTACTTCCCATCCAAGATTCATTTATTCTGTGCACTTGGTAAATCATTGAAAACTGGAGAATTAGAGACTGAGTCTACCGTCCATGCAAGGAAGGCACAGGACAGTGCCTTCGTGTGGCAGTAACTGAGAAAGCCTGCAAGGGATGGGGCATCGGTTTGTAAGAACCCGACGCGGCTGCGAAAAATGAGTAGCCAGGAGGCTGCTTACTGTCCCGGAGAAGTCACGTTGTGTTGTTTAGACAAAAGCAGCTTACTGGATAGTGTGCTTGATGTGGTTTCATCTTCTTTGACTGCACTGACTAGTGTACACAGACATTCAGAAAAAAAGAAGAGCACAGACAGGCATTGTTAACCGGGGTGGATTCCGGCAGGTGGAATTACCACAGTTCCCCTGTGCACTCTCTGTCTCTGGGGCCTCTTGTTGATGATTGCCTATTATATACATAATAAATATTATATAATCTATTTATACATGTATATTATATAATACATAATTGTAACATTATATATTACAGTACCCAGAACCCATGTTAGAAAACAATAATCCAGAGGTGGGAACATGTCCTAGTATATCTATATACATATATATTTTTTTTTCAGTCAAATATATAATTGTAACATTATATATTATATAATATATATTTGACTGAATATATGTATATGTATATGTATATATATCTATATATATATTCATTCAACACCAAACAGATGGTATGGTTTTAAATGTGAGGCCTTACCCCTGGGATTAGTGAGCGTGGCTTCTGTGGCTTTCCCGCCATCTCCGCAGCGAGTGTCATCAAAGGGGAGACACTGGTCCCCAGTCCCCGCCACCACCTCAGAGTTCTTGACCAGGTCCTTCACCACTGTGGTGGACTTGATCCTGAAGACCCGCCGGCTGTTGGTGTCAGACAGGAAGACGGCCCCGCTCATGGGGTCTGTAGCCAGGTAGTATTTGTGTGCTGGGCTGTGGCTGCAAGAGAAGGCAGGGCTAGGGTGAGCGCTTTTCTTCTCTCCATCATTAGCTAGAAATGTACAACACAACTATGGCCATACCACCCTGAGCGTGCCAGACCTCATTTGACCTCAGAAACTAAGAAGGGTTGGGCCCGCTTAGTACTTGGATGGCGGATCTACAACATGCACCTCCAACCAATTTGATTCTAGGAAAGATGCTCTTATGAGGATGTTGTCTTTATTGCTGGTCACCTGAGAGCTCTGCCTAATGATCCCCCCCACCCCGCCCCATTCAGTTACTAATGCAAAATCTCTTGCCTGGCCTAGGGACGCCGCTCAGTCGGTAAAGTGCTTGCCTGGCAAGTGCCAGGACTTGAGTTCAGTGCCCAGAACCCATGTTAGAAAACAATAATCCAGCGGTGGGAACATGTCCTAGTAATCACAGTGTTTAGGAGGCAGAGACAGGCAACTCCTGGGCTCAGTGGCCAGCTAGCCTGCACTCCTTGGTGAGCTCCAGGCCACTGAGAGACTGACAACAAAGAGAAGGTTCTATGGTGCCAGAGAACCACCCAACCTTGTCCTTTGCTTTCTACATGCATGTACACATATCTGATGCCTACCTGAACACACATGTACCCTCACACCATGCATACATACATACATATACCAAAAAACCCCACCAGGCCTCTTGATGGCTAATGCCTCTATCAAACGCTGAGCTCATGCTTTCTTTTCTTCTTTTATGTGTATTTGTGTTTTGCCTATGTGGATGTATGTCAACCTGTGTGTGTGCAGTGCCCACAGAAGCCAGAAGAGGGCATCAGATCCCCTGGAATGCGAGTCACAGACTGCTGTGAGCTGCCATGTGGGAGCTGGAAATTGAACCCAATCCTCTGGAAGTGCAGCAGGTATTCTTAATAACTGAGCCATCCCTCTAGTCCTGGCATGTTTCCTTAAAAAGATTATCAATGAAGTTTTTCACAGGAGATGGCTAATTCAAGATAGAAACATGCAGGCACATGGCTTTAAACAACAACCCAGGAATTTAAAACAAGTCTTTCTCTCAAGATTTTTTTATTTGTTTGGTTTTTGGTTTTTAGAGACAGGCTTTCTCTGTAGCTTTGGAGCCTGTCCTGGAACTAGCTCTTGTAGACCAGGCTGGCCTCGAACTCACAGAGATCCACCTGCCTCTACCTCCCGAGTGCTGGGATTAAAGATGTGCGCCACCACTGCCTGGCTTCTCTCTAAGATTTTTGCAAGCGGTTTCCAGTTCCATCTTGGGACCAACAGGTAAGATGCTGACTAGACCTGCCTCCTGCCAGTGTCCACCCCATTTTCTGTTGCTCCCCATGATAGACTTAATCGGGAGCCCAGGTGTCTCCCCACTGCAGTCAGCCATACATGGGATGCAGGATCAGTTTCTAATCTGCAGGGAACTTCAGGAGAAAGAAACAGAGCAGGCGTGGTGCTGATGGGGTCCTGTTTCTGGAAGAAAGTCACAAAAACTGTACTCTGGTAACAGGAAAGCCAGACCATGCAGACACAAAAGGGACGTGGCATCCTAGCCAGAGGCTGGGGAAAGTGTTCAGGGTACGAAGCCAGCTCAGTCTCCATTCCGAGGTGGGCCCTGAAACTTGGGTGTGTCATGCGGCCCTTGGACCTCCCGCTTCCTTCAGCTAGAAGAGGGGAGCGTTAGTGCTTGCTTACAAACTGGGAACATTCTTACGAAACCACGTGTGTCAAATGTGCAGTGACACATAGCACACAGGAGATGACGTAGGCTTCTCCCACAGGCCTAGATCCTGCTGCTCAGTAGCCCTGATTACAGCTCCCTTCAAGCCTAGTGTGCATGGGTCCTGGGCTTGCCACGGGGAGTGCACTGTGACGTCAGCTTTCAGCTCTTTTGTGTAGTTTAACTACTCACTGGTCCCCCAAACTACATCTCAATATTGTACATTTATCAAGCAGAGAGATTAATCCCTGGTCCTTTGGGAAAACTTTTCATTTTACAAGCTGGCTCTCTTACCGCTTTCTTCCCGAGTTCCACTAATAAGACATGCTGTTCTGGGTGGCATTTCCTCTCCAGACCCTACCACTCTCCCATTGTCTCTCTGTGAACGAGGGCAGCATCCTCTTCCTGCCCAGGTCTTCTTTGGCTGACCCACATCCCACCAGGTCATTACCATGTCTCACCGCGCATGACTCTCCTCCCATGCATCAAAGGAAGCACGGGTCTCCAAACCTGATGCGCCTCAGGCTTCTCTCACAGACTTCCCGCCTAGGAACACCCACAGCAGACCCCTCAGGGTGTCTGACCCTGCCTGCATCCACTCTTCCACCCTGATCCCCTTTGCCACTTACTCTCCGGGCGCCCACTCAGGGACCTTTCCTGGCAAACTCCCCTGGTCGTTTTCTCGTGTGCCCTAGGGTTCATGCTAGTTAACATCTCACGAAACACGAGGCCATGACTATTTATACGTCTTCCATTCTACCCACCCGTGCTCAAAGGGGAAATTCTCTTCTGCAGGCCCAGTGCGCGACACGCAGCTTCCCAGCCCCCCACAGCAGCTTGTCCTCAGTGACAACATGGCCATGTGCAGCTTCTTTAGGTGGGGTTTGCATCGAAATCACTTAGCTTTCCTTTTACTTCCCATGGGGTTGGTGAAATAGCCCAGACATCCTGTTTATCTTGAGACGTCCCCCTGGGACTTAGAAGGTGGCACAGAATTAATCTTCCCAGACAATCCTGATCCTGGCTTAATAAAAACGCAGTGACCTTAGATCCTGCTTTGTCACACTGGAGCATCCCGGGCTCCCAGCTTCCCTGTGACAGCCAGGAGGCAGGGGGACTATTTCATTTCTGTGTGCATCACTCTTGATAAACGGCTACTATCTACCTTGGCAGGAAGAGGACCCCGAGGGAGGCTGGTGGAGGCCCTGTCCACTTAGATTAGCCCCTTGAGTTTCCAGCTCACATGGCCCTGCAGTCCTGGAGAAGTGTCACCTGTGTGGAGCTTCTCAAATGAGTGAATTCCGGGAGAAGGAGGCCTTGGCAGCATTATTCCAAAGTCTTTAAAAGCTATGGTTGCATTATTTATGCTTATCTTGTGGTCAGCATAGAAGAAAATGCTTGCTCTGGATGGAGAAGGTGAAGGTTTAACTGGGGCAAGTCAATGAAATGTTGTGTCTCCTTCAGCTGTCAATGGTCATTCTACATTCTTCAGCTGTCTCTGCTCTGACCACACACTGGCCTTTAGAGACATACATACATACATGCACACGCACACGCGCGCACACACACACACACACACACACACACACACACACACACACACACACGATGGTTGTTTGTTTTGAGGCAGGGGCTCATTTATCCCAGGCTAAACATCAAACTCATCATATAAATAAAGACATCCCTGAACTCAGCATCAAATCCTCCATGTAGCTGAGGCTATCCCTAAACTCGGGATTGTCCTGCCCTGCCTCCCAAATGCTAGGATTATAGCTGTGTACCACCAAACTGGCTGTATTTGGTGCTGGGGATAAAACCCAGGGCTTTGTGTGAGCACTCTCTCAAACGAACTACCTCCCTAGCCTCACATTTCTTCCTCATGCCAGCCAGCGCTGGTACCTGCACCGTGTCTGTGGCTCCCACCGGGCCTTCCCTGAGACTGCAGCCCCAGCAGCCTGTGGAACAGAGCTGGGGAGCTGATCACATACTCGGCGCAGGGGTGACTTGAGGTGGTATTCTTGCTGACATGCTTGGCAGGCCAAGCAAGGAGGAGGCAAACCTCTCCTATCAGTAGAATGCCCTGCCAAGAGTCGGTCCTTGAGAACACAGATGTGCACTGTAGGTCAAAGGGTACGATTAGGTTGTGCTTCGTCTTCTGATAAAATGTTTTTACACGTTATATAACGGCAAAAGTTATGCCCATAACAAACAGGCTTCTTGTTTAGATTAACTAGGGCACAAAGCTCTTGAAATAATTTGTAACAAAGTTGTTCGTTTCTGTGACTATTTCAAGCATTATGAGAACCTAGCTTGGATTGTGATTTGAGTATTATAAAAGAACACTGGCTTGGCAATAAAGGATGCAGTTGTGTCTGCTACTCTGCATCCCCTGTGTCCTGATCTCTGCGGCACTACCCAGGGTCATCCATAATGGAGGAGGTTGGGGGAGGGTCCCCAACTCACATGGATTGGGATGTGTCTGACATGGAAGAATAAGGATCTGTCCTTGCCTCTGTGCCCGCACTTAACACACGTGGCCTCACTCCCGCCCCTATAACTGTTGCTTTATGTAGGGACTGTCTTCTTACATTTCAGAACGCTGAGATGGACAGACATGAAGTCCTGGACCAGGACCTCAAACTGTGCAGTGAATTTCCATCTTTACCTGTCTGGCTCCACAATCTGTGCTTTCTCCTTCCTCGTGTGGCTGCTGCGAGCCATCCAATCCTCGAAAGCATGGGATGGGAGAAAGCTCACCCCACTACCTGTGCTCCGTTCCTGGACCCCCACTTCTCTGTGATAGCACACCGCAGCCTCATGTTTCCACTACAGTTAGCGCAGACCTTGCTTCTAGTGTCTGTAGCGCTTTTACAGGTTCTTCTCTGCTGAGCTGTCTGTCTGTCTCCTCAATAAAACCTTGGGACTGGAGAAATGATTCAGCAGTTAAGGACACTGGCTGATCTTCCAGAGGACCTGCGTTCAGTTCCCAGCACTCACATGGTGGCTCACAGCCATCTGTAACTGCAGTCCTGTACCTAGAGCTCTCTCTAACCTCCAAAATCCTTTGTTATACAGACATAAACAGGCAAAAATCCATACATAAAAGCCACTGCCACCACCACCACCACCTTGAATTACTCTGGGATAGGTACTGATTTCAAGTCCTATGATTCTGACGTTTGCTTGGGTAGACTGCATGTTTGTATCTGAGAAATGGGGGTGATCAATCCACTTCCAAGGACTATTGGAAGTATATGAAGAATATAACCCCCCCATATAGTATCCATTATGATAAAAACTGAGATGGTTAATAAATTGTGGCTGTTTGTTTTTGTCTTTGAGATGGGGTCATATATTTCGGGGGACCTAGAACCCACTATGTAGCCAAGAATGGTCTTAAACTTCTGGTCCTTCTTCTGTCTCCCAAGGGCTGGGATTAGAGGCCTAGATCGCCATGCTAGTTTCTGTGAGGCTAGGGATCAAACCGAGGAATTCAAGAAATACTAACCAAGTGCTCTTCTATCTAAGTTATGTCCTCAGCCCCAAATGGCAGCTTTTAAGAAAATCTGGTAACTCTGAGAAGTCTCTAGAATATTTGTGTTGGTACCTAATAGAGAAGCTACATCTTCTTGACATAAAGCTGTCCTGTCGATCTATTTTCCATGACAGGGGCTCCTCTGTGTTAGTACTCTATGTGTAGCTTGGTTTGAGGGAGATTATATTTATGCGTACTTCTAAGAACAGACTTCCGACAGTTCTCCTGTCTCTGGGGAAGAAACCATGGAAGAGATAAGGATGCTCATTTCCTGAACAGATCCACAGTACAGATGCTGAAGGGGCTATGGCTACTGGGAATGCCCACGACAGCAGGGGGGCATGATGCTAAAAGACAGAGAAAAGTCTGTCCTGGCAGTACAAACACACACGGGCCAAGGTTCCCTCGGAGCCAAATGCTGCTATGGGAGAAACAGAAGCAGCAATGAAGGAGATAAACTTCTAAAACTTCTTTAATCTATCCAATATCCAGTAGAGAAAACCAGAGTGATGTTTCATTTGTATTTTAATAAATGAAACTTGCCTGAAGTTCAGAGAGTAAAGCAGCTGCACTGACCAGTCTTACAGACCAGGCAGTGGTGGCCCACACCTTTAATCCCAGCAGCCACACTAGTTCGGCATAGAAACTGTGCAGTAGTGGTGCACACCTTCAAGCCCAGCCCTAGAGAGGAATGTAAAACGGGAGGAGACAGCTCTCAGATGCAGTCTCATTCTGAGATTCCTGGAGGCGGGATCGCCATTTCAGACTGAGGTAGAGGTAAGAGCCAGTGGCTGGCTGTTTTGCTTTTCTGACCGTCAGGTTAAACCCCAATTTCTGTCTCTGGGTTTTTATTAATCGAGCTACAGGGGACACCAAGGCTCAGAGAGAAGAAGGGATTTGCTAATAGTGAGATACCAGTCCAAAAAAAAAAAAAATCACAGTTGGAACCCAGGTTTATTATCTTAGGAAAGTGGCTGGCAATGGGCCAGCCCCCTTTCCACTCTGGTTCCACTGTGGTTCACTATGGAGACAGATTTTTCTCACCTGAGAAAACACTGGATAGAAAGAAGACAGGCCCCGTTTTTGACCCCGTATCATGGTTATATCAAAAGATCACTGAAGGAGCTGGAGAGACGGCTCAGCAGTTAAGAACACTTTCTGCTTTCCTAGAGGACCCAGGTGCAGTTCACAGCATCCACATGGCAGCTCACAGCTGTCTGTAACTCTGGGATTCCACACCCTTGCACAGACATACATATAGGCAAAATACCAATGCATATTCATAAAAAAAATCACTGAACGTCAGAAGTACGCACGCCCATACCTATATGTGTGTGGGCTACACCCACACACAGAGACAATCACAACTTTTCTAACTGAGTCTGCCAGTACTGCAGGCATGTCTCCAGAGGTGTCACCATGGACTGAATGGTTCAATGCTAAATGCCGGGTTTTAACTTAAGATACACATGAAGTGAACCTCTGCAATATAGAAACTGAGAGAAGAGACCTATGAGCAATTCAGTGTCATCCATTTGAAGCTCACTGGGCATTGGCTTCAGTGTGAACGCAGGCTACTTCTGCACAGGGAAGGGCACGTTTCCCACTGCTGACAGTGTGAACCAGGAAAGAGCTATGTTTCCACGGTTACTCTGGCTGCCATGACTTAAGAGTTTAAGGTTTGACCATGGTTGTTGTTCTTAGCTTTTACTTTTGGTCCTGATTTCTGCTGAATTTATCTTCTTATATGTGTCCTTGGTTGTCAAAGGACTAATTTCCTTTACGGGGAAAGACGGCGACGTCTTATCATCATGATTATCTTAATTATGGTAAATTGTGGTAGGCTAATTACAAAGCAGTATATAGAGACTGTAACAGTTATTAAGATCACTAGTAACATTTTTCCATAGTAGTTTCTGGAACTTCTTTCTGGGCCTGAAAGTGCTGACTAATTTGAAGAGATCTTTTTTTGTTCCCTAGAATAATTTTTAATAACCGTAAGATAAAAATAATGGGAGATGAAGCAATTACTTCAGGGTCATATTACTGGGAAACGTCCCTAACCTTGCCGGTAAACTGGCTATAATCACAGATGTCGACCTCACAGGGTGGCTCAGATATAAGATGGTATCCATGTGCATTGTCTAACTCTCTGCTATGTAGTAAATAATCTACACATATGAATTATTACTTAAAATAATATATGCACATCCATTCCTACTCACATATAGTTATATAGAGAGATAAATTTAATAATGACTGGTACTTCAGGCTTTGTCCCATCATTCCCCAAACAGCCTTCTTTTATCCCAACCTAGGACCATCCTATGCACCATCAGAGTCTCATGTAGACACCTGAGAGTCTCCCCTGAGGCTGCGTAGAACATAGCTCTGTCTGCTCATGGTCAGCAATCAAATCTACACATGGACACAGTTCTGTGTGAGGACTGTCCTCTGCATGAAGTCACTGTGATGTCCTGCCTGGAAGAGCCTCTGGAAGGGGTCGCTGGCATGGCCAGTGCTCTGACTCTGCAGTCTAGAATCTGTCTCTTTTCATAGTTAACCCCTCCATAAGATGGTCTTGGTACTTCCCACCACGGTCACTGAACTCAATAGAGGATGGACTATTCTGAGGACTCATCAGGCTGTGGCTCTCAAGTTCTTCCCTGTTACTCCAGTCTGTCACATCCACAGACTACGGGGACCTCACTTTGCCACAGGTCAAAGGAGTTCAGATCTTCGCCCTCCTACCCCACCACAACTAGTGGGGTGTTGTGATTGCAACCGATTATCCCCTATCAGCTTCTAATCACACAGGGCTCCTTTGCCCTTGAGCCGTCTGGGATTGACAAGCAGGGCTTACCATACAGCATGCAACAGCAAGACAGGGGAGAGGCGGGAAATTCTCCACTGGTTGGCTTACCTATGTCTGAAATCTTTATTTCTGACAGAAGACAGGAGAGCAGGGAATAGAAGAGAGAAGGAGGTGTTAGCAGCAGGGTTAGACGCATTATTAGCGGCTGAAAACTTGACAGCAACGCTACTGTACAACACGGTAAACACGGCAATAAATAAAGACTTAGCCATGACACTGATACATTTTATATTGGATACTCTGTCAGTGAGATCACTTACAAACAGCTACACAGCTCAGAAGGGCCCCAGCTCCACCTGCACCCTACTGCTGGCTTTGGGAAGAACATAGGCCGGTTACAGTGTTGCTGCCTTAGCAGGGGCTCAGACCACATAGGGGCAGTGGGTTCTCTTCCCTGGACAGACATACACCCAGAGATACACAGGCTTGCTGCTTCAGGTCTGTAAGGTGTGTTTTCCTATGGAAGCTTTAGAAACTTGGCGAGCCTACTCAGAATATGGCATGGGGTTGGAGAATGAGTTCAGTTAGGTAGGGGGTGAACCAGAGGAAAGGGGCCATCAGGGAAAGATGGGAGGAAGATGCTTGGATAACCCCATACTGAGTTTCCTTTCCTAAGCTCACTTATTCCTTCTTTCCCCTCTTGGAGTCTCACGTGATCCTCAACAGTGGTAGGAGGGGGGAAGGGAAAACAGGTGGTCTTGTTTGGAGGATATGAAAACGGGAGGCCTCCTTTTACATGTGAGCTGCGGAATGAGATTCATTTGGCAGAGAAGAGCTTTGTAAGATGGAACACTTCACACTGTGCCAGGTGAGCACTCTTCAGTGGGGCAGGGCTGGGTAGTGGCCTCCTAGGCTTGGGTGTACCATTTTAGATGGATACACACTTTAAATCCCCCGTGTCTGCTTTCCGTTAACTGCCAAAGGGTGATAATGGTTCGTACTTTCCAGAGCTCCTGCACTGGTGACCAGTGGGACGCTATCTGCCCGTCCGTACTCTTTGGAGGACGCATTTCCATCCCAAGCATGCCTTGGTCATGTGGTTCCAAACCAGGATAGAGGTGGATTTTTTTTTTTTGCCCCAAAATAGCTGTAAAAAACAAACCTCCTGCAATTTCTTTTGGAATTGAGAGTGGAACTCCCCTGTCTCTGAAGTGTGGCTTCTCTCTAACGGTAGAGCCCACCCTGGAGCAGGGCTTTGGTTCCAAAGAGACCTGGTTTATGGATGTTGTGGGATATTTGATCACGCTGTGAACCCTGAGTTTGCATTTGTGTTAATTAAATAAAGTCAACCTTAGTTTAGAGACAGCAACTAGTTGACTGGAATTACCCATAGAGAATCTGGAGGAACCAGGAATACGGATAGAGAGATACATAGGAAAGAGTAGGGCGGGGCCATGGAGTTTTGACCTTCTTTTTGGTTTGGGGTGAGCGGAGAGGTTCTTCTCTTCCTGGGTCTCTGGCCCAAAAGGAAGGCCAGCTGGTTGCTTCCCAGTCCCTCTGATCTAGCAGGCTTTCACCCCCACATCTGACCTACAAGTCCTTGTTGGCAAACAGAACAACAGAGACTTAGTTTAAACCTGCATATCTCGGCCAGGGCCAAGCTGAGGCAGCGGAGCCAGAAGTCCCTGCAGGCTGCGGCTTGGGTGGCCAGTAGGGCACTGACTGTGGAGGGCCATGGGGCCACAGATGGTAATTAAAATATTAGCAGACTCCTGTGTAGCTGCTAAGCCGACAGAAAGGTATCATAGGGACTTCGGAAAAATGCAAAGTCAAGCTGTCTCCAGCTGGACGTAGGGTCTCAGCGCTCCATCACTCGTGGTCAGGGCTGAGAGTCTGGGGGCTCTGCTGCCCCTAAGGAGCAGACAGGCCCAGCCTGCATCAGCCCCGGGCCTCATTTCACCTCAGCCCTGGTTGGACAGAGCTAACCTCTTCTGAGGAACACTGAAGGACTGGCACCAAATGTGCTGACATTTGCTTGCCGTGTGTCCTTGGTCCTTAGAAGAAGACTCTTGTAGCCCATTCTATCAGGTAAGTGCAGAAAGAGGGTACAGTGGCTTCTAGGGGACTAACTTTCGGCTGTCAGCAGCCTTCCATGTCATCTGGATGTGAAGGACAACTCACTGTATCTTTATCTCAGAGCATGGGAGGCAGTGCCTGATGGAGCTGGGAAGTGAAAAGTCCTCATAGCCCATAGGTGTGGCTCTGTCATGGCCTCCTTCTCTGGTCCCCACAGGGAAGGCTGTTGGGCCTCATGATGGCAAGGGACACTGCCAGGAATCCCAGGGAAGGAATCCCCTTCCATACCTCATCTCCAGGATGTTGGTGACATTTCCAGAAGGGAAGATCCTGCGGATGTAATTGAAGTCTCCCACATAGAGACTCCCGTCAGAGCCGCAGGCAAGGGCCACGGGGGCCAGGAGCTTGTTGCCGTCAGCAAGCCCATTGCAGCTGGGGCAGGAGATGCTCCTCCTGCGCCCATTGCCCATGACGCTGCCGATGACCGGTGGCTGCTGGGACACGAACTGGTTCTCTCCGTTCCCTTTGTGTAGGATGCCTGGGATGAGGGAAGGAGGCCAGCGTCAGTGAGGGGCCAGGGACTGGGTCCCTCTTCCTTGGGTTGGTCGATGTTATTGGGACTTCTGCAAAGTATAGGAGGGAGGCCTTGTCCAGGCTTGTCTTACCATAGTGAAACCCAGGGGAAGCTGAGAGGCTCCATGGTTTACCTACCAGATTCTCACCTTAGGCCTATGAGGCTGTACTGTTACCATTGCCATGATGGATGGAACAGACCAGTAATTTAGCCAAGGCCCCATGGGCAAGAAGTGGGCAGGCCCAGAATATCTCTCTCTCTCTCTCTCTCTCTCTCTCTCTCTCTCTCTGTGTGTGTGTGTGTGTGAGTGTGCGTGTGTGTGTGAGTGTGCGTGTGTGCATGCACATGCATGAGTACATGTTTAGATGTGTGCAGGTGTATGCAGTTGCACTTGGAGACCACAGGACAAATTCTGTCACCCTTCCTCAGGTGCTACCCTCCTGGTAATTTTGGTGCAGGGCCTCTCATGTCCTGGAACTTGCCAAGTAGACCAGGCAGGTGAGGGATCCCCAGTGAGCCCATCTCCTCCTCTCTAGGATTTGAATGGCAAGCATATCCTGTCATGCCTGGCATTTTAAAAGATAGACTTTCTGTATATGAGTGTTTAGCCTACACGTATGTATGTGTACCACATGTGTGCCTGGTGCCTGAAGAGGCCAGGAGAGGGCATTGGGTTCCCCAGAACTGAAGTTACAGGTGGCTGTGAGCCATTGTGTGGGCACTGGGAATTAAACCCAGGCCCTCTACAAAAGCATTTGCCCCTAATGGCTGAGCCATCTTTCTAGTGCCCAGCCTTCTTCTGGCATTTTTTTTACTTGGGTTCTGGGGATGGAACTCAGGTCCCCGTGCTTGCAAGACCAACACTTTCTTAACTGAGAGCTATCGCTTCAGCCCCAGAATGCAGCTCTTGACCATTCTGACTAATGCATCTCTCAGGCTCCATCCACATCTGTGTACCGCAGTTTCTCGGGTACACAGGCTTGCTTTTCTCTTTCCACCAATCTCATTTCAAGTGTAGAGATTATGTCTCTGTCATTTCTGCATCCCCAGGGTTTACCATAGAATCCCACACAACATGAATACATCGGCTCACATTACAATGGCCTTTCTCTGCAAGTCCAGTTGCTCTGAACTCAGTGCCTTGACTCCTGCCCTGTCCTCTTGGAGGATCTACTCCGTGACACTCTGGGCTAGTCCTAGATACTCTGGGATGCTGCCCAGGGCTCCTCCCTCTGTTGCTGCTTTGATGGCAACGAAGTGCTTCTCCCATGCCTTGCTGGCATTGCTAACAACCTTCTGCAGGCTCACCTTGGCGCCCACATTATTCACTGTATGCCTTGTTTTAGGCTCCGTGGTCTAGTGGAGAAGGTGCCACCTCAGCTTAAGGACTCCCATGGTTCCACTCACCGCTCTGGATGTTCAGGGCGTGGTGCTTATCCAGGCTCCAGCCCCCCAGCTTGGAGGCATCGATCTCATAGCCCTGTAACACTGCCGTCCTTTTCTCCCACAGGATCAGATCTGGGCAGGATTCATATTCGTAACCCACGGAAACTGCAGGGACACAAGAGGAAAGGACACGAGTGAGCAGAGCCTCCGCCCTGACCCTCAGGCCGACAGGCAAGGCCTCTGATTGTCTTTCATGGAAGAGGAACGAGAAGGATCATGCTTTGACTTGGGCAATAGAACCATGTGGGATTACCAACACAGTGATGCTGGCCCTTAAAACCAATTTTTAAAGAAGAACAATCGCACAGTATTAAGAAGAGTTAAATGAGCCACATACCTTCAAAGGACCCAAGTGAACTGATTCTGGGGAAACAATCCTTTAAAATATTTTGTATACGCTGTGGTGCTGTTCATACGTGTGTGAATGTGTATGCATGTGTAGGCATGTATACACGCGTGTGGAGACCACTTGGCTTTTACATGCATTTCGAGGATCCAAACTTTAGTTACCATGGTTACATTCCAAGTGTTTTTACTGTGGGCGCCATCTTCTCAGCCCGGAAGTCATCTTTAATAAGGAAAGTACCCCATTAACTCGTCAGTGTGTTCTCATTTGTGGCAGTGGATAATCGAAGCTAACACAGTGTTTCATCAGGTGAGACTCTAATCACGCCCAGGCCAGGGATATTACTCAGCCCCTGGACATCATGGTGGACGAAGACCACAGATGTCATAGGAAACGCTTAAAGGGACGTACTCAGTGGATAAGGCTGATTGTTCTCGGTCATCTGTGATTTAAAAAAATCACTAGTTCCCTAAGCTTGGCTTCCGTGGAGGCCCAGGCAGCGGCCTTGGGAGAGCATCAGTGGAGACAGGCAAAGCATCTCCTCTGAGTAGCTCCTCTATTTTCCACCTGCCAACATCTAAACATGTCATTTGACTGAGATAAGAATGAACTGCTGGCCGGCCTCTGAAGGCTGTTCACAGCTGCCCTGGGAGACGGCGCCCCACCTGCAGCAACAGGGGAGTGGGTTAGAAGATGTCCCCAAGCCTCTGGCCACACTGGAATCTCATGGCATGGACCTTTTGAAACTACCTAGTGGGCTCTAAATCTGCTCATCTTAGTGGAGAAGGCTACAGGGCCTGGTTTTTACCTTTGTAGATGACAGAAGGGCCTGTGAACAGTGAGGTGTGGCATTTCTGCTCCTGGCGAGCCCTGGCATACAGGGTAGGGATGCAAATCTTAACGCAGAGCCGAATGAATCTAGCTTTCTTCCATCTATCTTTGCATCCTTGGGATGTCACCTCAGCATCCCCGAAAGGACGTGGCTGTGAGGATTTGTTGTGACACTAGCATGTGTCACAGCACAACCATAAAACAAGAGTTCCAGAGGTCCTCTTGTTTTCTTCCTGCCTCCCTCCACTTCCTGCCACGCCTTCTCCCCTCCCTCCCTCCCTCCCTCCCTCCCTCCTTCCTTTTCTCAACACAACTTCCAGGTTCCTAACCGCTATTGCTATCTGAAGACACGTGAAAGAGGATCGGGATCAAGGTGAAGGAATTTGCTGGGCTGTTGCTCCTCAGACATCTTGTTGGGCATCATGACTACTGACTGCCCATCGCTGAAGCTCCTGGGAGCCTGCTCTAACCCAGAAGCAGGAAGGGCGGTCATCCTGCCAGGCACAAGATCCTGGTGAGGCAGCCAACTTTGGTTTCATCCCTAAAGACAGTAGTAAAAACAGTTACCAGAGGTGACCTCTCTGCTGGGAGACAAAATCATGAGGCCAGCTGGGCATGGTGTCGCACACCTACGATCCTAGCACCAGGCCGTGCTGAATCAGGAAGCTGAATCAGGAATCACGTGAGTGCAAGGCCGGACTGTGCAACACAGAAAATCTGAGGTCACTCAGGGTGACGGAGGGAAGCCCTGTCTCAACCAGTCAAAACAACCATGAGGCCGAAAACCAAGCTTTGACTTCAGCTCTTATAACCAAAAACATGGCAGCAGCCCAACCTTAGCGCCTTTATTTTCATTTTAGATTTCAGTAGGACGGCTGCGGGGTGGCCAGATAACATATTCTACTTTTCTGGCACACGGTGTACTTTAGCCCGACACACACCACCAGAGTGCTTCCTGAGGACCGTTCTGATTCTAACTACTTTTCATGCTTGGGTTTTGCACACCTGGGTCTTCCAATGTTCATGTAGGTTATAGATGGCCACTGAGGTCTTACTGCCCCAGTAAGCCTTAGGTGGTTTTGACCTGAAAAGAGGAAGGAGGGAAGAAAGAAACATCCACGAAGGAAGCCACTCTCTGGTTCTGCTCTGTCTCTGTCGACGCGTGGAACCCGTGTTGCAGATACTTAGGGGAGGCTTACCGAAGGCTTCTGACAGCCCAAACACCTTCTGGTTGTAGACATCTGTCTTGTCCCAGATGAAGTAATAGGACAGGTCAGGGGCTGCAGCAAACCACTTCCGGAAGAGGCGGCCCTCAACGGCCACCATGAGGTGGACCTTCATAAGGTTGAAGGGGATGGTGGGGTGTGTGAGGCTGATCCTCAGGACAGACTTGTAGCCAGGCGTGCGGCTGCTCAGATAGCTCAGCCTCATCTTGCAGCCCGCGATGGTGATTTCCTCTTGCAGGGCCTACAGCACAGACAGAGCACAGCAGGGGTGTCACTGAAGGTCATGGGGGGGAAGGGAAGTGACATCACATATCTTGTGGACTTTGGGTGTTCATGGGGCACAGGAGGAAGCAGAAGGGAAGGAGGTGAGGAGGAGAAGGGAGAATAGCAGGAAAGAAGTTAAGGAGAGGTGAGGAAAGGAAGAATAGCCCTGGTCTCCATGGTCAGTTCCTGCACGGTGTACCTGCATTAACAAACTCACCTCCATGAGCCTTGGGCTCCTCCCCTGTGTAACATGAATGAAGATATTTTATTGTGGCCATTGGTTACTCAGCAATGCACACTCCCAACTGATTAGCTATGTCAGTAGGGAGAACACAAGAATCTGGGAATCTGCTCTTCCTCACTGGGTTACCACTGGTAAGGCCACACATGCAAAGTGCCTGGCCCACCACTGCCATCAGGCAGGACAGTGGTGTGGCTGGTCCCTACGGTACAGAGAGCAGGGGTGCCATAAAGACACTGACCTAAACAGCAGCCTGAGCCTGGTAGACTGTTTCTGTCTGAAGTGTTCTTAAAGCGAGATATAGTTTCAATGTGTCCTTTCCAGGAAGGTCAACAGAGAGCACACAGGGTTGAACAAACACATCAGGCAGCGCTTGAGAGCCTGACGAGACCCTGTTCCAATGTCCCAGTGCGTCTCCAGAGGGTTGCCCACATGGAGTTTCCGTGCACACTGGCTCCTAGCTCCAGTGCCTTCACGATGAGCAAAGGAGGGAAGGCAGCAGGCTCAGACTGAAGGTGGACACAGTCAGCGGATTCCAGACGATCACCCACAAGGCAAACGCAGGGGACTGTCATCAGCTTGATGCTCTGGGCTCTTTCTCAAGAAGGGGACATTAAATCAACTGAGCCTAACACGTCCATTTCAGGGACAAGGGCTATATTTACCCTGTGTTTACAGAGGAACTGGGCCTTTTTCATCCTGTTTATTCCATAGAAGGGTGGAGACATTTTGTCTAGGCTTCTTTCTTGAACACAGGAAATGCTATAGATTGGGATTAATCCACTGCTGTCTTCCCAGTTTATAGTTCCAGGCGAGGTAGGCTACACACCCGGGTGAGCCACGGGCGGCACTTGAGTGCTGGCCTGATGCTCTCATAAATATTTTCCTTCGTTAATGTGCCCACCACAGTTTCCACATCCCAGCAGTTGTGAGGACTAACGGGCAATGGGGCTGGAAAAACAAAGAGTTCGTTTTTATGTGTTTTGCGGGACTCACAATAAGCAAGGGTTGTGCCCCAGCCGAACCTGTAGGCACCTGGCTCAGGGAGCACTGTAAGGAGGGGTGACCTTGAACCTCATTTGTTCTACAGTCCCTGCTCCTGGGAAAAGATGTCTGGCTGGAACTGAGCCGGGGTTGAGGAACAAATTACTTCTCTCCAGCAAGTCCTGTCTCTGCTGACAAGCATTTCATACAAAAGGTCAGCCTGGCCATTGAGACGGGAGACAGGCACTGCATCTCTGAGAAGGAGTGAGCTTTCTGCCCAGAGCACAGTGAGGATTCAGGAATGGTTGTTTCCTTGCTGGGGACCGGCACTGGAGGCTGCTCGACAGGGCACACTCAGTGAGATGGGTTTGCTCACTCAGACATGAAACACACACACACACACACACACACACACACACACACACACACACACGTGCGCGCGTATAAATGCTCTATTGCACCAGCACCAGGGCGATCCATCAACATGCACTTTGCTGAAGGTCTCGTTAGGCAGGCAGGTGACCTGAGCCTCTCTGGGCTTCTACGCTGCCATTTCCCCTCCTCCTTGGACCTCCTTTTCTGCCTGAAGACATCAGACTGGGGATGGCAGAGGAGATCCAACCCCCGGGGGTGATGGAGGAGATTCAATTCAGCATGGTTTTTCTTGGCAAAGAATTGATCTTCATTTTCATCAGATTAAAATGCATTTTTCTCAATTACTTCCCTTTAATGATAATTAGGTAAAACATTTGCGTGTGTAGATCCGATCCAAGGCAAACCGTAATCGACATGGAGGCAGCATGTGTTAAATAATCTTACAAATAATAAGAGCTAAAACGTATCGAGCACTTAGTAGGTGTCAGACGTTGCGCTAAGTAACCCATGTTCCATTTTTCTTATTTACTCTTTATTAAAATGCTTACTAGTTGGGATCCCATGGCTTAGTCCTGTGTGTAGAAACTGGGTTGTTATACTTTTAGCAGAAATACCAAGACAAGTGAGACTCTGAAAGCTGAGGATGAGTAAGGTAGGGTGACCAGGATGGCAGAGTAGAAAGAACCAAGGAGTTTGTTGTAAGGCTTAGTGTGCCAGGCGGATTGTAGGCAGGCGTGTAAAATGGCCTTCATGATCTGATGCCATGTCCACTATGGGGTTTGGCCTTTGGGGTCTCGCCCAAGCCTGTAGGGGGACTTTCTTGGTTTCCGTTGTCTCTGGGATTGTCCTCTGTCCCCAAATAAAATAAAAGAATGGCCTGACATCATCAAGAAGCCCGAGTACCTGGATTTCTGGGACAATGGGGCCTTTCTCAGCACAGGAACTCGCGAAGGACGTCAGGGGGGATGGAGACACCACGGGGTTGGGGCGGGCGAAGTTGCTCAGGTCACAGCTGGGAATCTCATTCTCCTCATGCCTCATGACGATGGTTTCCATGACAAAGAAGCGGTCCCAGGGCAGCCAGAGGGTATGCTCTTGCGTGATGAAGGGTGCCCTTTCGAATCTCAGGATGATGGAGATGCCGCCGTTCGTGACCAGGTCAAAGCTGCAGGCAGAGGACAGCAGCAGTGGGAAGGGGAAGAAGAAGAGAACAGTGAGATTGTGAACGGTGAGAAGATCCCAGGAAGGGACCGAGTCCTTGGTTGAGGGCCACTCTAATGTTCAGAGACTGGACTGCAGCCACAACTAGTGACAGTGACTCCGGAAACCGCTAGCTGTTGCTGTAAAATGAATGGCGGGGGATGGGGGCGGTTACAGACGCCAAAGCACGGTAGCAGGGGCTGCTTAGCAGGACCCCGGGCATCTGGGGAGCCCCTGCGACAGAGCTCCTGGTGCTATCACTGTGAAGAGCCAGAGCCCACTAAGGAGCCAGCAGAATGCGATTCAGCAGGTGCTACCTGGGCACTGGGAGCCCTGAATCCAGTCCTTACCGCCATGAACTACAGAGTGGCCACGAGTAAATCTGCCAGCCTCTTCAGTTTTCCCATCTATAAAAGCCCAAACTTTTCGTGTGGATTATTTCTGTGTGCATGTGAGCAAATGTGTGTATGTGTGTAGGTACCTGTACTGTTTGTGTATGAACATGTATGGAGATCACAGGCTGATATGAGTGTCTTCTTCAATTGCTTCTGTACATGATTGTTATTGTTATTTGAGACAGTTCACTCTCTCTTTTAAAATTAATTGTTTTTTTAGACAGGTTCTGACTATGGTCCTGGCTGTCCTGGAGCTCACTATTAGACTAGGCTGGCCTTGAACTCAAAGATTCTCCAGGAGTGTACCCACAGTTCGGGGAAAACACTCACGGGCTGACAATCTTGTCACAGAACTTCGCCAGAATGTTTTAAAATTCCAAACAGAAATTTGGCCAGACTTACAAACTCTATTCAAGAGAGGCGGTCTGGAGGAAGGGAGGGAAGAAGGGAGGGAGGGAGAGACAAACTTGAAAAGACTGTGAGCAGGCCAGGAGATGAGTGCAATGGGCTGAGGCCAGGCCTGCTCATCTGGCAGGGGAACCCTGCGGAAGATGTGAATGCTGACCTGGCCCCGGAGGGAAGGCCTGGCTCTCAAATGGAGCCTGTCTCTCTCTGGTCCAAGCTGCACTGCTTACGTTACAGGTGAGTTAGACCATCTTCCAGGCCTCAGTTTCCCTGTCTGTAAAATTAGGCTGACCATCATAATCACTTGCCAGGGTTACTAATCAGCTGGATGGGTGCTGGGTGGACAAGCCCAGAGTCCCTTGTATTCCCTGGGCCGCACTCAGCACAGCCATGTTTCAAGTCTCCCCTTGTTAGGAGCTCTCTTAGTTCTAGTTGACGTATAGTTTCCATCTTTTAAATGATCTTTTCGGGTAATTTCTCTGTTACTATTTTCTGTGTATTAGCTATTGCTAAAATCTGGTTGTGCGTGTGTGTGCATGTGCGTATGTGTGCGTGTGTGTGTGCATGCATGTGTGTGCGCATTCATGTGTGTGTATGTGTGCATGTATATGGATGCATGTGTGCGTGCATTCCTGAGTGTGTGCATGTGCATGCATTCACGCATGTGTGCATGTATGTATGTGTGTGAAGTGGGTGGGGAACTGGGGAGCACGTCATGGTGCTGCCTGGAAATGGAAGATGACACAGGCGACTCAGACGCAGCGTAGGCCTTTAGTGCATTTCCATCCATTCTCTCCCCCGACCATCTTTAGCCTCATGGCTTCTCCTGTGTATCGGGGGAAGGGAAACTGAGTCACAGAAGAGAGGAGCGGAGTGGGCCAGATGTTCCCTGCTCACATACAAGAGGGAGTTTCAGACACTATGGGAACAAGTGGTAGCTTTTCCATATGTTGTGGTGTCTATGTTGGAAAGAGCATGCTAGCCCCAAGATGCATCAGCAAGGACTGATTTGAAATGCCACGTTCTGGCTGTGTCACCATGTGGGAGGCTGATGCAGGAGCCGTTCCTCTGAGCACTTAATGCCCTTATGAAGCAGTACATATAATCAGCATAGCACAAACAGAGGGCCAAAGAATGGGTGAGTGCTAAGGTCACCGCATGTGGGATTACTATGGCATGTTTCGTGGATCCAGTCTGAGCAAGCCCAGCGGTGCCTCCTGACTGACAGTCAGCTCTTTCATGTGGTGGGTGTCATGGCAAAAAGAGCAGTCTGGAGAAGCTCCATTTTCGATGACTGTTCCCCTGTGGGTGGGAGCGTTCTAAGAATATCCATGGCCGAGGATACCCACAGCTGCCATTTCTGTGCTATCCAAAACCCGAAGACCAGACGGAGTGAACAGGGGGAGCTCCTTCCTGCCCTGGTGGGTGGCTGCTGAGGGCCTTCCGAGCATGAACTGTGCAGCAGGGGGAGCAGTGGCCTGGCCTGGTCAGTTTGCTTTTCCAGCTGGGCCCTTCCCACTGCCACGGAGGAGGGGAGGCTCCCCACACCTCGCTTGCCAAGCTGTCTTAGAGGCACAAACGGATGAGTCCTGCTTCATTATCACCCCGGCTGGGACATGCTCACATCTGATATTGGATTAAAGAGGCGCTAAAATCAATCCGGCTGGAGCATAACTTCCAAGGCAGAGTGAAGAAGCAACCTTATGGGCCCACGCTCAGCCAAATGGACTGGCACCACCGGGCTCATTAAAAATAGAGGACTTATCATCACCGACGGGCTAAATATTCCACTCGCTTTCTATTTTCCTAAAATATTTGTACTATTATCTCCTTGTTCCTCAATAGTTCATCATAATTTGTAGTCTTAATATCCACTATTGATTGACTTTCCCTGTGTCACGCTAGTGAACCCTAGTGTGTGGCAGGAAGTCGTGATTTTTTTAAGCACCTACTACGTGCTAGGTGATCCCCATCCATTGTACTATCCTAGCCGTTCCTTTGATTCTCCTGACCAGCCTATGAGGTCGAGAACGTTAGAGTCAGGCTACAGATGAAGAAGCCGAGGGTTGGGCAGCAGTATTTGTGCAGGCAGACGCCAGTCACTGGGGGAGTTCTAGGCCATCATGGAAACCCTAGCTTTACTTCGTACTGTTGATGAAGTAAACCACTTCAGAGGAAATGCAAAGGTCAGGATTTGCTGTCACCGAGGTGGCTTCTGTTGAAGTAACTCCTAGGTGGTTGAAAGGAAGAATGTCACAGTATTCCTACGAGGGACCACTGAGAAGAATATGGATAAGCTGCCCTGAGTTTATGTGTGAGCCTCGTGAGAAGAAAGTGCTTAGCTTACAGCCGAAGGGACAGAGGCCAGAGTTAGACACAGGTCCCAGTAAGACCATAGGCTGTAGAACTGGGTGGGAGAAGGCAGGCTGTCTCACCCTCTGTCCACATAACCAATCCAGGGGCAGCCATGTTGGGAGACCACAGGCCCTAACTCCCTGACCCACAAAAGGTCTCCTACCTGCCATCTTGCCTGCTGATTGTGTACCCAAAGAGAGGGTTATTGATGAAACTGATGTTCACGCCAACCAGCGGGGTCCCATCTGATGTCATCACTTGTCCACGGATAACACATGCATGCCTGTGGGAGGAGGAGAAGGAACAGCATGAAGTGCCTCTCATGGTCAGCAGGGAAACCTCTGTTATAGCCAAAAGGCTGGTCACTTAGACACACCTTACATCCAGGAGCCCCAGGTGTTCACTTCCGATAATAATCTGTCACCTCTCAAGGGATCAAAGTGTCCTCGAGAGAATCACTCTGAGGAAATATTTTCAAGTATCATACTCCAGTGTTATTTTTCTAAAGCCATGATTCACGTAAGGGGAGAAAGCTGATCCCAGGGAACAACACAGTATATTTATGATGGGAACCACAGAGTCAGGTGCCCCAGGTTCAAATCCCAGCTCTGCTACTTCCTAGATCTCTGAATTTTTGCAAGCATGTGACAGTTCTTTAAGCCTCATTTTTGTTTGCCTTTTTCTGCTTCTCATCTTGGAACATAGAAAACGACACTACTGGAAATGAGGGTACAAGAAAGAGATCGGGGTGAGGGGTGCACTTCCTTCCACCTGGCATTCGAAAGAGAAGGACAAATGATGGGGTGTCTCCTTGGGAGCCTGTCCCCACTCCCAGACCCACTCCCTCCCCCAACTCCCCCTTGTTCCCTGTACTTAGACAACAAACCACGCACTTTCCCGCATTTGCAGGGAGAATGTTGTGTGAAGCCTCCCAGCTGCCTAAAATGTCATTTCTGCAGGCACCCCAACGTCCCCATCCCATTTCTGCAGGTACCCCCAACATCCTCATCTCATTTCTGCAGGCACCCCAACGTCCTCATCCCATTTCTGCAGGCACCCCAACGTCCTCATCCCATTTCTGCAGGCACCCCCAACATCCTCATCCCATTTCTTGCAGGCACCCCAACCTTCTCATCTTATTTATTTCTGCAGGCACCCCCAACCTTCTCATCTTATTTATTTCTGCATGCACCCCCCAACATTATCATCCAATTTCTGCATGCACCCCCAACATTCTCATCCCATTTCTGCAGGCACCCCCCAACATCCTCATCCCTCAACACCCACTTCAAAGGACATCTCTTCTCTAAAGCCTTTCTTGACATTCCCGCTCAGAACTCCCATCTTACTCCCTCGAACACTCAGACAGACACCTCAGTACCTTGCCTACTTCACATCTCTCTCCTCTCCACCTGGATCTCAGGCTGCTTGAGGGCATGGCGAGGCTTTCTCTATAGTGCAGTGCCTGGACCATAACTAGCAAGTACTCAGTCACAGCAAAAAAACCAAACCAAACCAACAAAAACAACAACGGGGGATTGAGCAAAAAAACAAGACAATTTGCCATCATCTAGAATCATGGTTTGCATGTATTTCAGAAATCGGATCATTTTATAGATGACATTTTCTAAGGACCTCAAAGTAGGAAACAAACCAAAAGAAGACCTAGATGCAATGGTGACAGAATCTCTCCTTCTCTTGGCACACTATGGGCACGGCCATTGATGGCACACTATGGTCACGGCCATTGCTGACACACAATGTCACAGTCATTGATGGCACACTATGGTCACAGCCACTGATGACACACTATGGTCACAGCCACTGATGACACACTATGGTCACGGCCACTGATGACACACTGTGGTCACGGCCACTGATGACACACTGTGGACATGGCCATTGATGACACATTGTGGTCACGGCCACTGATGACACACTGTGGACATGGCCACTGATGACACACTGTGGTCACGGCCACTGATGACACACTATCCACACGGCCATAAATGCAGGTGCTATTGCTCACATTCTCTCACTCCTCGGCCTCAGGAACCCTTTTGCTCCTGGTCTACGGAAGAGCTACTAATAAGGCCTGTGGGCATTCATGAGAAAAAAAAAAATCTCAAACTCTATCCCGTCTTTATTAGACACCCAAATCCTTACTTCCCTCAAGTGAGAAGCTTTTCTCTGTTTGATGAGGAAAGGAATTAACACCAGGCTTGCAAGCAGCTGGTCTCACTAGTGTCAGCTTGTCCTTTCTGAAGGCAACAACACCTACCCACAATGCACTACAAGCCTCACCCCTCCCACCCCACCTCACCTCACCTCACCTCACCTCACTCTGCAGTCTGACTGGTGCTAATTCAGTCAGAGCTTTCCTTCCGAGGCCCTTGGTCTAAATGCAATTACATGGCAAGTCAGTTAAGCAGGCGAGGCTCAGCGAAGACCTGCAGTCCTGTTCAGACGGTCTCTCAGAGTATTTATGTGAAATTATCTTTCTGCTAATGGGAGGTATTTATTCCATCAATTGCATTCAGCTGGTACTGAGAGAGGCGTTCTTCAGTGGAGGACAATTGAATTTTGTTTCGCTGGAACTCTGTCCTTCCAGTGAGTTACTAACAGATCTCAGCGCCTGGTCCTGGCTACTCTCCAGCCTCCTGACATGCACAGCACCTTCGGATTCTGCCTGGATGGTAACCACCGTCATGGGGCTTCCCTGGCTGCACCCCGCACTCCTCCAACCCATGTGCCTGTAGACCGGCATCCTCTGATTGTTCTTTGAGGGAATTTCCTGGTCGTTGGGAAACATTAAAGCATCAGCATTTGGCTATCGTTTAGTCCCCGTCCGGCAAACCAGAGCAGATGTAACGCTAGCGCTGGCTCCTGCCGACTGCTTTGGATTCTGGAGACGATTAAGTTGACACGCCTAGCCCCTCCGGGCCACTGAGGCCTCGTGGCAGAAGACAGGCGTTTGGCTCAGAAACCAGGTCCTAGAGTAAAACACTTCCATCCTCTTCTCTTTAACCGCGGCTCTCAGTTGTTGAGAAAGCCCTCTTTAACGCTAAGATGTCCCCGTGCCACAAAGGAGATGCGGAAAGTCACTTGGTGGAGGCCTCTGTATGTGTTTCACGCTACGCGCTTTTGTCTAAGGAGGTTTGAGAAGAGCTAGGTTTCCCAACAATTGCTCCCTTTATGCGGTTATTCGGTGGATACGACCAGCGGGGCGTTGGTAGATGTTTAAGGACAGATGAGAGCGTGAAGGGGACAGAGAAGAGGAGAGTGACAGGCGCAGTTGTCAAGAGTGGTATTTACCCATTCCTGTGGTGTAAACGCTCCCATCGTGGCTGCATTCAAGCTGCCAACATGATGCCACAGAGTTGGGGAGAAATGCACAGTGGTAAACTATTATGGGGTATTCCTACCTCATGATGCCATTAGTCTCAAATAAGCTCAAAAGCAATGATAATTATAAAATCCAATCAAATCCTTAGGAAGTGATAAGCCTCGAGTATGTGTAACCCTTTGATATAATTGTAGTTTAGGCTTTTTAATTTAAACTGAAAATTTTGTTTCACGTGTATGAGTATTTCGCCGGTATGTATGTCTGTACACAATGTCCATGCCTGGTGCCCATGGAGGTCAGAAGAAAATATAGGATCCCTTGAGACTCAAGTGATAGACTGTTGAGGGTACTAGGAATCAAACCCGGGTCCTCTGGAAGAGCAGCCATATCTCCAACGCGGTACAGTTTAATTTCTAATAATAGCAATTTAGCAACCAGCTTACCAAATTCCTAAACATTTAATAACTGGTTCTCTCAGTTCTAGATGCTTGTTTGTTTTTGTTTTGTTTTGTTTTTATAGACAAGGTTTCTCTGTGGAGTCCTGGCTGTCCTGGAACTCACTCTGTAGACCAGACTGGCCTCAAACGCAGAGATCCACCTGCTTCTTCCTACCAAAGACGTAGGCCATCACCACCAGGCTAATAATCAGTTCTCAGGAACCCAAATGAGTTGGCGTTTACACTCTCCTGGGACACTGACCTCATGCTGAAGGTGAGGCTTGGTGTTGTGGGTGGGGCTAAGATACAATTGCTGCTTCTTTGATTTTAAAAGTCGACCTTGGCAAGAAACCAACTATCAGAGGTGAGGATCATTGCCACTCTGGATTTCCCAGCTAGCCATATCAAACCTGTGCTAGTTAGTTTTCTTCCTATTTTTTTTTCTTTCAGTTGGATATGAACTGGAGTCATCATGGAAGATAGAACCTCAACTGGAAAAAAAATGATTCCATCAGATTGGCCTATAGGCAAGTCTATGTGGGCATTTTCATGATTAATGACCGATGTGGCAGGGCCCAGATCACCGTGGGCAGTGCCACTCCTGGGAAGGTGGTTCCTTGGCTCTATAAGACAGCAGGCTGAGCAACCCATGGGGAGCAAGCCAGCAAGCGGCACCCCTCTAGGACCTCTGCATCAGTTCCTGCCTTGAGTTCCTGTCCTCAAACCCTTCAAGGTAGACGATGACAGGCCCATGTAAACCAAATAAACGCTTTCCTCCCCAAGTTGCCTTTGGTTGTGACATTCTATAACAGAAACTGAAAGCAAGCTAGGACAAGGCCTCTTATTTCCTCCTGGGTCCCTTGCTTGGGATGATGGAGGTGAGAGGTCTTATTTTCTAGTCATCCTTGAGTCTCTTGCACCGTCACCACTTCGGTAAGGCTGTCACCAAGTCTTCTTGGTACAATTAATCACCCTTTCCTCTGAGCTCCTCTGCGCCTTCTGATTATCTCTCCAAGATGCCTACAATCCCATGACTACACCATTCACGTTCACGAGGCTGTCTCACGTGTCGGGGGCTGTGACTCACTTCCACTAGGTACGGCAAGCATGGCGGGCAGCTTCCTTTTTGTGAGGTGAATAACGACCAAGAACTTGAAACTCAGAAAGAAAACATTTGCTCAAGGTCACCTAGAGACTAACTCGATTGGCTTAGTTCTCCCTTCCGAATCCTGACTGTGACCGCAGTTTCTATACGACATAGTCACAAAAGTCCCAGTTCTCCCCTATGAGCCAGGCGGGCACTGTGCTTGGTGCTAGAGTTACTGAGGTCTAAGAATCCCAGGTCCTGGTGACTTGCTGGCACTCACAAAAGCCATTTTGAAATGCCCTAGTGTGTTTGTCCCTGTTATCAGAGTGTCAACACATGGAATTAGCATATGCCAGGCAGCTGGGCCACAAAACAAGCAATTAGGCTGGGTGAACCCTGCCAGGAGGAGTGCTCCTGCCAGGCCAGCAGGACTGGTGTCACAATACTGGCATTGGCCCAGCTACACACTCAGAGCCTGAACAAGGTGCCCTTGCTGGTGGCAATGAGATCTGCCCGATGGCTTCGTGAGGCCAGAGGCCAGGCTTGGGACTGAGAGAAGAATCTGCCTGAGAGACAACAGACGGATTGTTACCCAGTCCTCCATCAGACAGAATAAAAAAAGCAGCCTTGACTGTCACTCAAGGGAAAAGAGAAGAAAGAACTATGGTCGGGCAGTCACGGCTTCTTGTTCTGATCTGGTAACTGGCTGGCTCTGGAGAGCTACGCAAATCTGAACCCCTATCCCTTCAGCGGCTAAGTGCCCTGGAGTCCCTCCCCCCCCCCAATCTGGTGTAAAACAGGATTCAACATGTGTTTAGGAGTTAGAGATTTTGTTTTCCCAAAGAGTTTTTAATAATTTTTACCTGGTGCTAGGCGACCCGGTTCAAGTGGCCTTCCGAACAGAGAATTTCAGAATCTTCCTGGGCTCCTGACAGTGCTCACCCCTGCCTCTGAGCTGTCCTTCCTGTCCTTCACTGACCCTGCTCCCTGGAAAGCTGTCTCTCATCTTTCAGACTCAGTCAGAGCATTGACCAAGCAGAGGCCACCTTTCCTGCCCCTCTGGGCTACTTCTGTAGAACATGAGTCATGTGATTAAGATGATCTTATTTCCAAAACGGGCTAAATTCCACGTAGATGGGATCAGCCATGTTTTCCCGCACACTCCGTTCCCAGCGCTGGGCCTGGCTGATGCTCACTTTCAGTAGGACGAGGGAAACATCTTCCGAGAGGCTCTCTTAGAATTTGAAGGTGTGGCGTGGCATAAGCTCTTAAAGCTTTACGGAATCAAGAGGTGAGCTGCTTCTCTTGCTGAAGGTGAGGGTGGTGTTGGAGAACCTGGAGCCACTTGACCTTGATGGGGATGTGTTTAGGGACCCCAGGCTGAAAGCACGGGAGCTTCTTCCCACGGTGGGGATCCCTGCCCCTCGATGGGTCACTTGGCTTCTGCTTGTACCCCTTGTTTGAAAGACTTAAAATGCCAGGAATGTGCTAGGTGTTAGGTTTACTGTTTGAGGCATAGTCTACAAACAGATGAAGGAAATGTTCAGTGCAGGGAGAGGATCTGCAACTTTTTTTCCCCTTATTCAAAGGAAATAGCTGGTATTCAGGGCATGGGAAAATCATTAGGGATCTAGGTAGCAAAAACTAACTGTGTGCGTCGCCTGCCTTCTTGTGTTTGCTTCTCCGTGCTGCTACTGGCTATGTAAATCAACACACTGCATAAGGCACTTTAAGTGGATTTATATGCCTGACTTGTACAAACCCTTACACTGTCTTCTGTGAGCTCCCGCTGACTGAATGGGATTTTTCCAGTACCAACCGCAATTTATCCACAGTCTGTGAGAGATGTGTCTACAGTCATACTGCTTTTAAAGGCGGCTGGGCTCTGAGCCGGTGCTCTGTAGCGTGAAGCCTCTTGGTGTGTTGTGCTATGCTGTGTGGCATCCACGAGCCGGTTAGAGCCAGCTGGAGATGTTGAGTGTAACAGCATCTTGCTGTAGAGATTTCTGAACTGGAGACGCTGAACTTGGAACCGACCAGATTCAGCACAGAACAGACGCCTCTACCATTCACAAGCCTATGACCTTAACCCCCATTCAGTTTCTCTGTGCCTCGGGTTTTCAGGTTCTAAACCAAGGGCCATCAATGGATTCCCTCTGCAGTATGGCAGAGTTGGAGGTGGAGACTTAAGCACATCACTGCTTATAGACAGTATTCCTAGCAAGGCCTGGCACAGAGCACACCATAGCAGCCGGGCATCTGTGTATTTTATCTCACTGAACCTCACAGTACAGAGAAGAGCGTGTCTCCTTTGTTCAAGGTCACCAGTCTCAACTGCCCAAGAACTTGATCTAGGTCCGCTCTCCCTGTGCACTAAATTGTCTCTGCATCACCACGGCCTCCTCTGCTAACGCTTCCTGTGATGGACAAGGAGGAACCCGCTGAAGCTGCAAGGCAAACAGAGATGGTAATTCCTTTTGAAATCAATGAAGGGCTGATCAAGTGGCCGAGGAGGAGTTGTTAGCTGCTCATTAGGATGACGTGAGACGCTGCTGCCTGCATCCTCGATGGAATCCACCCTGTTGCTTTATCATCATAAACATTCATTTCGTCGTGGGGAGGGAGTTTTAAAAACCAACATGAATAATATATTACGGCTGACACGTTTGGGAGGAAGTGGGAGCTTTATCTTTTTCCATCTTCCAGTAGGTAGTTTGTCACTGTCTCTCTTTCCTCCTTCCCCCTCTTTGGTAACTGATGGGGTAGCCTGTCAGCTCAGTTTGTTTTGAAGGATCAGGAGTGTAATTCAATAATAAATTCACTCAGAGCCCAGCTGTCAGGAAGTTGGTGTTTATCTGAGTTCATTAGGAGATCCCCACGGCTCAGCCTCTTGGAGGATCTTGGTGGCTGTCTGAAGCCTGGGCCGGAGATGAGGGCAGGAGCATGGGATGGGGAGTGTGGGATACCACATGTGTGACCATTTCTTTTTTCCCATTACCTTTTCCTTCTTTAGACTCGCCGTGTCCTGTCACCCTCCATCCACACCACGTCCTGTCAGTCCCGTCCACGCCGTGTCCTGTCACTCCCCATCCATGCTATGTCCTGTCACTCCCTGTCCACGCCATGTCCTGTCACTCCCTGTTCACACCACGTCCTGTCACTCCCCGTCCACGCCGTGTCCTGTCACTCCCTGCTCACACCATGTCCTGCCACCTCTGTCCACGCTATGTCCTGTCACTCCCTGTGCACACCATGTCCTGTCACTCCTGTCCACACCGTGTCCTGCCACCCCCGTCCACGCCATGTCCTGCCACCCTCGTCCACGCCATGTCCTGTCACTCCCTGTTCATGCTGTGTTCTATCACACCTCCCCCCTCCCGCTCCCATCCACCTATCTGCTGAGTGAGTGGGCTGACAACCGCCAAGGCTTGTCAAAGTCATACCATGTCTCAGACCTAGACAGGGTTCTTGAATGTATTCTCAGCCTCTACACAAATAGCGTTGGGTGTTATTTGCCGGCGCATCCCCTTGTAACCAGTAACTGCTCATGGAGGTGCTATCTGCCCTACATCCAGTTTCTCAACCTTCTTGGTGCTGCTCAGACATCTGCATGACCAGAAGAGGACACTGTTCTCTCTTGAGGGTTTCCAGGAGATGCCCAGGCTGCCGACCCTTCCTGGCCTGTCCGACACCAAGCTGCACAGTCTATGTCCTGTGCTCTTTCTTCTCTGTTTGGACGGTTGGACATCCTTCTACCATCCCCTTTAAGGCATTCTCGTCGGTGTCTGTTGATACAAAGCCAACTAACTTCAACAGGAGATGGAGAGACCTTCCCTGTTCTCCCTTCTCTGAAGTTCTTCCTCCTCAGCTCCGAACCACCACTGTGGTTTCTTCCAGGGAGCCCAGCCTTCCTTCCTGAGGAGCTGTGGCCTGCCCCTCCCTATTCCATGCTTTCTGGCACGTGAATGCTCCACCTATGTTGTGTATATCTTCGAGGACTCTCTTGCTTCTTCATCCCAGACATGGATGGATGCTGAGGAGAGGCCTATACTACAAGAGTGGCTTGTTTATTTCCATATCTCAGGGGTCCAGCCAGTTACAAGCAGTAGCCTGGAACCCTCAATCTGAGTCTCCCTGGGCCTGGCATATGGCCGTGATTCTGCAGAGCAAAGGAGTTAACCCTGCTGTCCTTACTGAACTCAGAGAGGCTGTGGGTGACAGTCTGCACTTTGGAAGCTGTGGAGCAGAATCCTAGTCAAACCGTGCAACTCATGGCACAGCATATAGGTTGCCCGGATGCGGGTTGGGCACAGGCTCTGTTACTGTTACATGTGGGCACTAAGCGGGCCTGTCTGTCCACCAGCTGCACCCTGGAGAAGTGCACTGGATTCCTCACTAACAAGGATCCCAGTGTCAGCTGGCTGGCAGAGCACAGCCTTTTCTTATCCTCTGACAGTGATCCAGCCACCTAAACCCATCTCTCCCGATAGGGGGGCTGGACGTTTCTGGGGAGCAGTTGTTACTCAAGCTTTGATTCCCATTAAGGAAGTAGAGCTGGCAGCTCCTAACGCCATTGCCTTCATCCTCAGGCGCTGTTAGGTAATTATCCAAGGTGTTTCTGGGTGGTGGGCGCCCCAGGTTGAGCTTTTACTTCTTTCCCTTTAATTCTCCAAGCCGCCCTCTGACACACACGTCACTCACCCGGTATCTCAGATGAGGGGACTGCACCTTTGACAGCATGACCCCTAACCCCGCCCCACGCTACTGCCCTTCTGTCCAGGACCGTCTGATTGCAAAGTCTGTTCTAGTTTCTGATATGCTACACTGTAAAAGCCACCATCTACTGATCCATTAGGTGCCCAGCTCAGTCCATAACCAGGAGGCACTCCGGGGATACGCTCCTGCTGGCATGGAGCGGGCTGGCATGAACAGGGCACTCCCTAAGTGGCTCTTTTATTTTAATCTTTTTTTAAGGCTGCTGTGAAATAGTTATTATATTTCATGCATGCATGGCTTGTGGTAAAGCCAGGAAGGCAACACTGAGCCTTCCCCATTACCCTAACACCACCCTCTCAGATGAGAGGAAAGAAAGCAACAGTTTGAGCCGGGAAACTGACTCTACTTCATCCCAATTGCACAAGGAAGGGTTTTTACCACTAGGCCCATTTGAAACCATGGAGTAGGCACCTGACACCTGACAGTGTTTCTGACTGGTCACCAGGCTTATTTGACTGAGGGATGTTTGGGGACCCGTGGGGATGGATGGCTATTTTTTCTGAACCTAGATCAGCCAGGAGCAGGGGCCTACTGGATCAGGTGAAGGCCAGAAGAGGGATTTCATACTAACATTTTGGAACCTTCTATTATCGACTCATTTGTAAAACAAATACCATCTTCCAGGCCCTTCTTGATGTGTCACGGGTTCGCATAGATAAATAGTCACTGCCTTCCAAGTGCCTGTAATTTAACTGAAGGCAACAGATGTGTAAGCAAGGACGTGGGAGCTGTCTTCTCTAGCTTCTGCTCCTCACCTCCAGTGTGCTGTCTGGCAGATGGCTGAACCCTGCTGGACCCCGAATCCTCTGTCTAAAACCAAGTAAAATGTGTCTATCTGCCCCCCTTCCCTCTCCTCTTCCTTTTCCCTCTGCATTTCTCATTCTTCAAGGCAATTTATGTGCACACACATTCCTTGAGCAACTACTGAGTTCTAATGAGTGAGATGCAGGATTGGCCTGGAGAATACAGATTCGAGGGGCGGCAGCTGCTTGCATGACTCATTTTATCGAGCCCCTCATCAGAGCCATGCATACAGGGGTTGCAAAGCCAGGAGCTGAAGTGGGCCTTAGCTTTGGCTCTTCCCCTAGTACAGGCTTCTCAAGTCCACACAAGCTGTGCCGAGAACCCAGGGCAGGTCCCACAGTGTATCATAGTACTTAAGCAGCAGGCTCAGCACGTCCCGAGGAGGACACCCGGGGGACATGTTCCTGCTGGCACGGAGCAGCCTGGCATGAATATGGTACTCCCTTACAGAACAGCTACAGGCAACTGACAAACCGTAGCTCTAATCGGATGCCATATGGGCCGGTCATGAAAGGCTGAACAAGCACCATTTTCCTTGGTAGGAATATTATTTATATCTGCACTTGATTAAAAGAACTCACGCCCGGGGAAGGCCTACAAGCCTACATACAAAATCACACAATTGAATAACAGCATCTTCCTAGGAACAAAAGCAGCAGCTCTGACCAAGAAATGTCATTCATTTCCCCCCCCCCTCACTCTTGCTGTTCCTCGCTCTAGCATGCGACTGGCCGTGTGCACATGGAAAAGCCGCTGTACCTGCTCTGGGCTATGTTTAAGAATGTGCCCTCTAATGTATCCGCCTGAGTGGTGTACTCGTGTGCACGTGACACTGGGGGTGAGGCTGGGTCTTCGATGCTCCCCACTTTATTCTTCCAGACAGGGCCCTCCCTCTGAGCTTGGAATTTAACATTTCATACTTCCTCCTGGCTGTATGACTCTATTGTATCTTTACCCTTTCTCAGCTCAAGAATGACTTCAGACTGCAGGCAGACACTTCCCCCTGGATGCGTGACTATGTTGTATCTTTTCTTTACCCTTTCTCTGCTCAAGGTGAGGCCACCACTTTTCTCCTACCCCCGGTCTTGCTTTTAGAGCCTCATCCTGGTGACGTCACCACTATCCACCCCGACATCCACAGACAGGAAACCCCTCAGCCTCACATCCGTCTCTAGCCAAGCCCCGCTGGCTCCTCATTCCCATGGTCTCATCACCTCTCATCACTTAGGGTAGGGACCCTTTGGCCCAGAAATCATTTTCAGTGACTGCAGGATTCACCGTGTTGATTCAGAGTTCAGCATGCATGAAGCATTGCTGTATTAGAAGACATTCCAGAGAAATGATTATCTTGACTTCTGGAAACTGTGCTGGTTTAATGTCCTGACCAGAGCGGAGAACACGGGGTCATCTTTTGCTCGCTCCCAGATCCTGCCATACCTCCTGCTTTTGTGTGAACTCTTCTTCCTCCTCTGAACCTCCCCTCTTTCACCGGCCTGGCTAACTGCCTCTCATTTTTAAGACTTGTTTCTCATCAGGCAGTGGTGGTGTGCACCTTTAATCTCAGGATGCAGAAGGCAGAGGCAGGTGGATCTCTGTGAGTTCAAGGCCAGCCTAGGCTATGGGGTGTGTTCTAGGACAGTCAGGGCTAGAGAAACCCTGTCAAAAAAAACCAAAAGAAAAAGTCTTGTTTCCCCTACTTATCCTGAGCACACCTCCTCTGTGTCTCTTAGGACCCTTGCCACACATTTTTGGCCAAGTATATCATAGCTATATTCATTTTATAGTCCAGTTGACAGTAAGTAACCAATAGGCAGACAGTATATCCTACCCATTGTTGTCACCCTAGCACTGGTCCTGACACAGACAAGGTCTCAGTGAGAAAATATTCCGTGGGTGACACAATTATTACAGGAAGAATGTGTGAGTACGTGGCCTGGGAAGATGCGTGGACACGTGGCCTGGGGGAACAATGTGTGGACACGTGGCCTGGGAAGATGCATGGACACACGTGACATGGGGGAAGAATGTGTGGACATGTGGCCTGGGGAAGACCGAGTGGACACGTGGCCTGGGGTGCAGCAATGGCCTCTGCCTCCCAGTTAGTAAAGCCTCCTATCAGCTCTGAGGGCAAACAGTGTCAAAGCCCTTCAGCTCAGACCATGGGATCAGAAAGAGCTGACTGCAAAGTGGGTATTGATCCAGGATTCCCCCCAGACCTTTGATTTTTCACTCACCCCATCTGTCACCCAGTGGGAAAGGCACAGCTTTGCTCGAAAGCCCTTGGGCAGCAGTGTTGTCGGTGGGAGTGCTGGAGGCTTGCTGGAGGCTGGGTCTTTGCCTCTCTTGCAAACACATTTGAGCCTCTGGCCCGCCCACCCTCACACCAGACATCAGCCTCCCTGCAAGAGCTGCTGCTGGGGCTGAGCCCCACGGACTTACCCTCCGTCAAAGGGGTTCTCCCCAGGGATGACGTGTGTGCTGTCCCTGCCCACGAGGAACTTGACGCGGTCGTAGAAGGATTGCAGGTTCTGCTGGGGTATGGGGGCCTGGGTCTCTTGGATGATGTCCAGAGGATCGGGGGAGCCCAGGCACAGTGGGTTGACGTGACAGAGGGGCTGGAGGCAGCAGTCGGGGTCCATGCAGTCCACCAAGCCGTCTGCAGGGGTGACAGAGCATGTGCAGAACATTATATAGCTACGTTCAATCAGCCGTGTTTGCCTATCTGTCCCTCATTGCCAAACTTCAGATGCAGACAGAACCCAGGGCTTTTCAGAGCTCAAGAATATCCAGGTGCTTCAGATGCCTCTCGCCCCAGACTTTCTGTCTCATAGGTGATACAGCTAGATAAGCATATTGTGTGTACACTGTTTGTCCTCTTCTAAGGAGATAGCAGCGAGGGTTTTGGAGAAAGCTCAGAGGAGAGAGAATGCATGGCCATCAGAGATGCTAAGCCAAAATGCTGGTGTTTAGGGGGGAAATAGCAAGGATGAGGCTGCAGTGTGGGTTGGGGGCAGCTGTGCTGGACCGTTTAGTCCATGTTAGTGACCTGGAAATTTGTCCTCATGCCATAGGTACCCCCAAAGGCTTGCAACAGAGGGTGATTTCATCCAAGGCACACTGCTAAAACTCACAGATGGAAGGGCGGGGTGCTGAGGTTGCACAGACGGGAAATGGAGCAGCTTAGGTGACAGTGGCACTGATGGAGAAGGCACAGTCGTTTCTGAGGGACCTAAAGGGTGAAATCTAAAACCTGATGACTCCCTGGCTCAGGTGTGAGGAAGAAGAAAGGATGCTCAGGCCCTGTAACCGTGGCAGCTTCCTCAGCTGTGGGATCAGTGGCCTGGGGCACAGCCCTCAGCCCTGCAGAGGCCCGGATCTGCCTTCTGTGAGTTGTGACTTGCAGGGAGTTGTCTTGACCACATGGACGGGCAGCTTCAGGACCCCTAAACTATTACGGCTCACGCTACTTCCCAAATGCAAAGAAAGAGATTAGCCTAGGCTACACAGTTCAGGCTTTATTATTGTAAGGAACTTTTATAGTTCCCAACTAACAGTTTAGGATGATCCAGAGATCAGAAGATGGGCTAGGAAGACCCCAGAGTCACATCTTGGATGTTACAAGCAGAGGTGACCTGTGTACTGCCTGGGTTCACATCCTGGCTTGACAGCTTCTGAGCTGTGTGACACTGGAAAACTTTCCAACCATCCTGGTCCTAGCGGTGCTTTGGTTATCTTTGCTGTACCCCTAGCACTCAGCAGACACGCTTTGAAATGGCTATTAAATAAACAACAACAACAAACCAAATAAACAGTCAACAAATGACGCAGCAGATATCACGAGATGCTAGTCTGTAAAAGCCAGGACATGATCTCTTCAATCAACCGTATTCAGCAGTTGCTATGATGGTAGGATCATGAGCCATGGAGCCTGAAGTTCATGTCCCAGGACTGCCTGTAAGACTGACCCCAGACAACTGGCCGAGTCCGATCACTCCGAATACCGTGTTCTCACCAACAGTACCCGAGAAATGCTGGCACAGCCAGCTCACCTCCGTTTCCCTGGGATTTATAGTATAGACCGCACCTGTAGGGCACGGCATGCCCCCTGGCTCTCCTCTGGTTCTCTCATTCTCGCTGACTGAGTTCACTTCAGGCCTACCTTCTATGGTGTGTTCAACGGCTGAATGAACAGTGCTTGGGGAACTTAACTTTAGTGAAATGGTCAAGCCTCTTAGTCGACCTCAATCCCAGTTTCTCGCGCCCCCTTAAGTAAATTAGGGACAACCATTCCTGCAATATCCCATTTGTTGTTGTTTTTTCCATTTTCCCCCCATTTTCTGTACAGTACCCAAGTGCCCGTGGCCTCCTGGCAGGGAGCACAGTGACAGAGTCTGGATTCCAGAGCTGGAGGACGGAATCAGCTGTCAGCTGTGACTCCTGGGATCAGATGTCAGCTGTGACTCTTCCCACTGTGTGACCTTGGGTAAGTCAGTTAAACTATCTGGTCTCAGATTCCTATATTTTTCTCACTTTTTAAAATTACTACAGTTTCTTCAGTTGTGTGTGTGTGTGTGTGTGCGCATGTGTGTGTGCGTGTAAAAAAGCATGGGCCATAGTGTGCATGTAGCGCTAAGGGGACAACCTTGGGAGTCTTTCCTTCCACTCTTTCAGTCCCAAGGATCAAGCCCGGGTTTGGATTGGTGACAGACCCTTCACACACTGAGGCATTTACTTAGCCAAATTCCCATGTTCTCACACAGATAATAAGAGGGTCATTAAGTTTCCTTTCAACAATGACCCATGTAGCACTACATCCCCAAATTCAACCCAGTACTGGGTACACAGTAGGTGCTTAATAAAGGTAGATTCTGAACCTAAAACATGGTTGACTGAAATGAAGGACTACCTACCTGTACCTCAACCCAGTATTATTGTGGGTGGTAACCTTAGCTTGTCTTCTAGCTTCCGGGTCCCACGGCCTAGCAAAGCAGCCACCCTCTCCTGCCGATGGCGGTTTTCATTGCACCCTTTTTGGCTGCCCCCGTCAGACATTGCTTAAACACACAATTACAGCCCAAGCAGAGGGTTATTTGCATTCTGCTATTGATGTGAGCGTGACAGCTCCAGCGGCCACATCCATAACTCTGCAGAGACGCTCCATTATTCAATCCCAGCGAGCAGGGACGGTGACCATTAAATCAGCTGGCACAATTGAAGGGCCGTGAAAAGTCATGGCTAATCTGAAATTTTATTAGCTCTTGCCTGCTCCTGTTTACCACCAAAGTAGTCCCTGGAAGCCAGTCTTTTACCTTTCCGTAAATACTCTGCCACGCGGTGCCTGGGAGGGGTGCCTACTCTCCAGCCCTGGGGAAGGTGACCCGGGAGTGAGGGTGCTTCTCACCATGTTAGGTTGGTGGAGGGCACAAATGACAGGGACGTCAGGCCCTGCACTGTGCTAAACACTTGATAAGGACTAAGGGCCTTAGTGCTGACCCATCCCGCGAGGGAGCGACTGCTCAGAGAGACGGAACCACATCTTAGGCGTGGTAAAGTTGACGGCTGTAGAGGTAGTTCCTAAAGAAGTTGAGGGGGGATCTGAACTCCGTTCTTTCTGACACACGGAATGTTCTCTGAGTCATCCTGGAGAGACTCACGGGAATAGTTTTGTAAATGGAGAATGGGAATTTGGGAGCCTCACTGAAATGATGCCCTGTTATGCCAGGCTCAGCACGTAAGACAATTTCTCTCCAGCCAGATGGCCACCAGAGTTGTGGGACCCTGTGCAAGTCTTAGTGCCTCCAGCCTCGGTTTCTTTAGCCATGCATAATGACAGACAAAGGGTGACGCTTCCTTCTTTAGACTCATGGATCCGTCCACATCTGCTGTGCGTGTACGAGGCTTCCTTTGTAGCCTGGCTGTCTCCAATCTCAGAACTCAGCACGCGTGCTCTGCAGCGAACCATATGCCATTCCTTAGGCATTTTATTTAGGATTGAATCTTGCGTACGTTCTGGAAAGTTCTCCTATAAACCGAGAATGCTCCTTTCTTCATTTCTCTCTGGCCCTTTCTTCGGGATACTAATAAAAGTTTAAAGGGGCCGGCTCCTATTTCACGCCTCTCAGCCCCTGCATGTCTTTCCTTTTATTTGTGCCCCATCCTGATAAATTCCCTCAGACTTCCATTCTACTTCCCTTATCTGCCCTTCATTTGTGTCCCCTGGGTCATTAACTTAAATGACCATATTTTAAGACTGTAGATAGTCTCTTTGGGACTTTTAAAAATCTGCCATTCCCCCCCGCCCCCGTAGTATCTTGTTCCATCCTTATGGTTTTACACATCAGCTATCTCTGCAGCCATGTAAAAGTTTATTTATGGTATAGTCTCTCTTGCATTACGTTCTTGTAGTCATCCTCTTGCATGCTATCGCTGTTAACCTAGCCTGTAGTCAGCCATTCCTGCCTGTTCTAGAAGTCTCGCTGGGGATCTCATGTGGTTGGTGAACCCTCCAGCATGATTTCTGGTGACTGCTGCCTGCCACGCCAGAGTACCACTCACGCAGGACTGCTTTCTGGGTGGATCTTCTAGCTTGGCGTTAGTACTCTGGTTTGCAAGATTATGGTAGGGCCTTTGTGCTGTGAGTTCTGTCTCTCACGGGCGCCTCTTCTGTGCCCTAGCTCCGTGCCACCCACTCTGCTCTAGCAGGCGCCTGCTTCACATCTAGGCTCTAGGGCTCCAGTGTTCCGTGTGGTGGCAGCAGCGATGCCCCACCCTGACATTGTCAGTGTGGAGCCGCGGCTTCTGTGCCTGCTGCCCTGGCTTCAGCTTCACTTTGTTCCTGCCTTCCAGGGCTCCCTGCTCCCCATTTCTCTTCCATCTTGTGGGCAGTAGGGTGCTATGATGACCTGGCCGGATCATGTATTTGCTGAAAATACACGTCCCGTCAAAATCTCTGAGCCTTTTCCTCCACCTGTTAAATGGATCACCGTGAAGCCTACTTCACAGAGATGCCATGAGACTCAGGGAGGGAGGCAGTGAGAGGTTCCCATGTAAGGATCCGGCCAGGGACAGTGACTGGTGGCTTCTGACAGGCACTTCCCTTTGGCGAGTATCCTGGTATCCTGGCAACCAGTTGCCATTCGATCAAGCCCTGGTCTCTTCCTCTGCACACATTCCAGGCAGGATTCTGGGTGCAGTGTGACCCCAGAGGTCTGAGCTGGATAAAGCCAGCCGGGGTGAAACATGTAAATTAGGTTACTGGAGCTCTCAGGGCCCTTTCGAAAGGAGACACCACATAAACCGCACCCTCACCAGAGACCTCGGGACTGAGGAATTGCCCACTGGGTGCCTGGTGATTGATGCCAGGCCAGAATTCTGCCTGCCTGCACCTTGGTAATCTGGTGTTTCCTCCTTGCACATGTGACAAATATTTGCTGAGCAGCAAATGTGGGCAACTCCTCCACTGTCACATTTAAATGAGACACATGCTTTGAAATGAATGGGGGGGGAACCCACAAACTTCATTCTCAAAGATGCATTATATAAGCCCAGCATTTGTGCAAAACCTTTGTGTTCAGAACTGGCACTGGCAGCCTGTAACACTGTGGATATCTGCTCCACAGTGTGTGTGTATTCATACATGTGTATGTGTCTGTATGTGTATATATGTGTATCCATGTGTTGAGGGAGGTCCTTCCGCTCCTCCAGCCTATAGCCGCTGAGATACCAGCCCATTGGGGCGTGGTCTCTCTCCCTTTAAAAAAGCGGCCACTTCCTTCTCCCCCCCCCCTTCACTTCCTGCTCAGCCGGCGACTAGACTCCCTTCCTGGTTGTACAGAGGGCTGACGGTGATCTGTAAGATTTTCCCCTTTAAATAAATAATACCCTATTAATCATAATTCCAAACTGCTGTGGCATTGTTTGTGACTTAAGCCTACATCCATGTGTATGAATGTATGTGTGTATAAACATGAATGAATGATTCTGTAAGGCTCCCACATTTAACAGGTGGATCCGTTTGGCCAGCCTATCTAGGGTGGGGGCTATGACAGAAACCATACAGGTGTGCAGACAACAGCCAGATGAGGTTGGCTGATGTAAGCCAGCAGAGAGTAAGGGACTCATCCCAGACTTACAACCACCAGGGTAAGGCAAGCCGGGACAGCCACGGGGAAGCCGCTTATTATTAGTAAGCCTTGTCTTCAAGCTTTCTCTCTTCCAGGACATAGACCACCCTGGGCTGAGGTGGGCCCTTGCTCTGGGCATCTCCACCACCCCCTGAGCTCCCCTTCTTCCCCATGAGAGGGCTGAGCCTCGCAGGATCATTCATGCATTTGTTCCTTTACACGGTGAGCACGGTGCCTACACGGACAAGGTGCTGTGCTATGCCCGGGAGGCGTGGAAATAAACAAGCCAGTTCTCGTCCCTATGGGACAGCAGGGAGGGGAACCAGAGCACCAGAGCATGGCTGGAAAGAGATGTGGGCAGACTGTAGGCCATAGACCAGTCTTACAGCAGGCTGTGGGCAGCCCCTGGGGCAGGCTCTGGGGAAGGAGGGGAGGGTACCCCTCTCCTTTCAGCACACATCCAAGAGAAGTTTTTGTCACTTGCTATAATGAATTCCGTGCCTTCTTTTTAAAGGGCTTGTGAAATCTTTATCTGCTCCTTGGAACACGAGATTTTTTTAAAGGTCAATTCCTCTCTTGTCTCTTATCACATCATGAGAAATGTGGTTTAGAGACCGTCTGGAGGGTGACCAGATTCTAGGGCTTTGTGTGAGCGCCCCATGCCCACAGTGGGAGATGGGCGGAGCAGGTGGTGGAAGACAGGGAGCTTTCTTTGTTTGCACTTCTTTTGAAATTTCTCCTTCTGGGCTGTGTCTGTCATTTGGGGTATTGCCATCCGCAGTTGTCTTTCGTGGGGCCATGGAAGACGTTTTGATACCTTGAAGCTGCTTTGAGAAGTGTCATCTAAAGGGATCTGGCTGTTTAAATTCCAGTGGAGTTTTTGTTCCAGCATCTTCTTTACAGACAGGGCTACTGTCTAGTCTAGCTCTCCCGCTGATCCACTGTGTGCGGCTGGGTAACTTCTTCCAGTTCTCTGAGACTCCGTGTCCTTGTATGTAAATCTCTCTGCCGCCTACAGGTTTGTTGGGGGGAGCTTTGAAAACCATGCAGAGGTGGACCTTTTATTCTATGAATATGCAATGTTTGGGATAGATTTTTTTTAAGACCAGATCTTACTGGGTAACCCATGAGCTTCAGATCCTCTTGCCAGGGTCTCCCAAGACTTAGAATTATTGATGGGAATCACCACACCCAGCTTGGAATATGAATTTTAATAAAAAATAAAAAAAACAGTCAAAATCCGCCAATATATACAAAATATACTAAACCTTTCTGTGAAAAAGGTAGTCTAAAACTTCACAGGGAGTAGTGTTCCGATGGAAATCAATTGTATATTGGAGTTCTCTCATGCTCTAGAAGGCTCCGTGGCATATTTCAAAGCGTCCTCAGGCCTGGGTAGACACTCCCCACATTTCAAGGAGGAGGAGAGTCTCTAAGAGGAGGAGGCATGCTCTAGATGCACAAGGCTACATGGGGCATCTCAGCTGGAGCCTGGAGTCCTAGTCTGGGCCCAGCTATTGGCTGTCTGTGTGACCGTGAGACGCATGACGTCACCTCTCTCTCTCTCTCTTTCTCTCTCTCTCTCTCTCTCTCTCTCTCTCTCTCTCTCTCGCTCTCTGGTTTCCTGTTTCCTTGTCTACATTATGCAGGGGAGGAGAAGGAAGGACATGGAGTTCCTTCTAGCCCTGCTACTCAACATTAAACTCTGGTAATCTCCTCCAAGCCCCCAAGTCATTTTGGCCACTCAGGGAACCTGTTGCACTTTCTCTCGACCCTGAATTGCTTTCTGGCCTTGCGCTGTGTCCCCTGTCTGGGCTGGCATGGAGGTGTTCCTCTCATTCTGCTTCCATGAGGCTCAGTCATTTAGATGACAATTTTCTTCCGCGTGACTGTGAGCTTCCTAAGGGAGACCGGGCCATGCTCACTGGTCCGTAGATCATCTGAGAAAAGAGTGTGCTGCTGGACTGAGTGCCCAAGGTCCAGATGAAGAGCAGAAGGAGGAAGAACATGAGCAAGGAAGTCAGGACCGCGAGAGGTGCGTCCACCCACTGAGACGATGTGACTGATCTAATGGGAGCTCACCAAGGCCAGCTGGACTGGGACTGAATGAGCGTGTGATCAAACTGGACTCTCTGAATGTGGCTGACAATGAGGGCTGACTGAGAAGCCAATGATAATGACACTAGGTTTTGATTCTACTGCATATACTAGCTTTCTGGGAGGCTAGTCTGTTTGGATGCTCACCTTCCTAGACCTGGATGGAGGGGGGAGGGCCTTGGACTTCCCACAGGGCAGGGCACCCTGACTTCTCTTAGGACTGGAGAGGGAGGGGGAGGAAGAGTGGGGGGAGTGGGAGGGAAATGGGAGGATGGGAGGAGGTAGAAATTTTTAATAAATAAATAAATTTAAAAGAAAAGAAAAGAATGTGCTGTCTTGCCAATGGCAAGACCCAAGACACGGATGCTCCATGGAAGGGAAAATTGTGGATTGCTAGATATGGCCTACATGTGTGCTCCCTGCATGGTGACCCTGCCTTTCCTTCTACCAGACTGTCTCTGCTTGTGCAAGGCCAAGAGACAGAAAGCCAGTGAGGGTAATGTCTGTCCCTTTGGAATCTGTAGTTTATTTCATCCATGCCATCTTACAAATCCGGGACCTTCTGGGGCTTCCTCGGGACTCTCTCAATGAATAGAAAGGCCAGTCTACCAAAGCGAGGCATCTCCTTACTTCACAGTGGAGAATCAAATGCCCAAGGCTTGTCCTCCCGAGACGGTTGAATTTCCAGTTGTGATGGAGGTCTTCCTGGGGAAGCCATGGCTCACTTCCCTCTGAGGTGGTTGATAATACCAGCTGAATGGCTGGATGCTTTTCTGGGACAGCAGGACCCCATGGTCTCACGGCTACCTCCATTTCCTCTCTCTGAATCTGACACGTTGCAAGGGCAGAGACTCTCGGTTTTACTTCTGAAGCCCTGGGAGCCGGGGCCTGACATGGTGCAGATGCTCAGCGAACATTCATGGAGCAAATGAAGGCCCTCACAGAGCAGCTTCTGTGTGCCGCGGAGGATGTACAAACTCATTCTGCTCTATAATATGCTTCAAACAACGTCTGAGGTATGTTCTCCCGCAACTGGGGATTTTCTGGTTGTTCTTTTTGCTTTGTGCTGGCTCATTGCTCGGAGCAACTGGAGGAGGCTCCATTTCCCTAGGGTCTGGCTTGTTTCCTATAACATGGGGTTCGGGGCTACTGTGGGCACAGGTTCTCTGGGAAAACTGGGCATTTCAGTGTTGGCTGTCTCTGAAGCATGGCAACCAGGGTGTCTACTCTGGTGTTCTTGTATGTGTGTGTGTGTTTGTGTATGTGTGTAGGGGGACTATATGTTTTCTGAACATTGCAAAGACCCTTAGTTCCTTAGCTGTCCAGCTGTTCCACAGCTGTGTGAAAGCTTGGGCCAAGATCCTGGACTCTGGGAGAGGGAATGATTTCCCAGTATGGCTTCTCCCCTTTTTCCTAATTTTCCATGAATGTTATTGTTTATCACTGGCCTTGCAGCCACACAGGCAAGATGCAGCAGGATACTGAGGGCATCGTACAGACAACAGAAGCTGATCTCTTTCCCACAGACAGAGTCAGAGTGCTCTTTCTCTTACTCGAAGACAAGGAGGCTCGATACCCTTCCTCACTTTGCCCTGCCTTTCTCTATGTGATCTCTTGAGAACAAAACACCCCTCCCCCCACATAAAACTCCTTCCTGCTCTGATATCACCTTCCTGATAAATGTTTTCCCAGTCCCACAACGAATACATAACCCTGCAATTTCACTTAGAACAATCCATGAACACTCAACCTTGGTGCTTCCTCCTTCCTCTGAGTTTCTGGAGGATGGACAGGACTTTCGCATCTCCGTGCCTCCTGTAAGACACGGTCCTCCAAAAGAGATGCTACATGCTTGGGCAACTGAATAATGATGATCTCCCCATGTTTCAGCTAGATTAAGGGACATAGCAACACGATGGGAATTCCAGGCAGGCACACATCTCTGCTCAGAAGCCACCAAGGCCCAAACCCTACGGGCACCTTGCTTCCAGTTCTTCTCATGGCTGTCGTCTGAGGTTATCTGAATGACTGCTGTCTGGATGTGGGCAAGGGAAAGACAGTCCAGACAAACATCAAGGCTCTAAAACAACATTTCTAGGATTCCAGAGCCAACTGACCAGTTGAATTAGAATGACCACAATATTACACACTTGGCCTTTCGATCCTCATGGGGTTTGAGATTGTAGAATGCTGTAGACAGGAAATTTCCAGAAGGGAGGATGCCAAGTTTCTCGTTCTCCAGTTTCTAACATTGTGCAGAACACAGGGAAGTCTCTCAGTTTAAATCAAAGAGAGCTGCCTAGGTGTGTCAGCTGCCAGCATTAGAAAGAGAATTTTTTTTTTTTTTTTTGTGTCTGTCTTCTTTATTTTTCCAGTAACTCCCTGTGGTTGGTAGAAGCAGGTTCTACCATGTGGGAATGTGGAGTATATTATGGAGAATATTATGCAAGTTTACACCATAGAGAAATGGAAGCTAATTTTATGGCTAATATAAAGACTTGAATAACCTTGATGGGCAAACTGCCTCATGGTGTGGGAAGTCCTTCTATCTATGTGCTGCTTTTATTAGTTAATGAGTAAAGAAGCTGCTTTGGCCTGTGATAGGGCAGAGTAGAGCTAGGTGGGAAACTCAAATTGAATGCTGGGAAAAAGAAGGCAGAGTCACTGCCATGCCATGTAGCCGCCAGAGAAGACAGATGTGCCCTGGAACTTTACTTGTAAACCACGAGCCTCATGGTAAAATATAAAATAATAGAAATGGATTGGTTAACAAGATATAAAAGCTAGCTAGCAACATGCTTAAGTGGTTGGCCAAGCAATGTTTTAATTAATACAGTTTTGTGTAATTATTTTGGGTCTGAGCAGCTGGAAACGAACGAGTAGCCTCTGTTAACAGCCTCATTTTATATTTGGGGAGAGTAAGGTTCAGAGACACCCAGTACCCACGTGGGGTTAAGATCCAAGTTTTAATTAATTAATCCAAGAGTTAATATTCTATAAGGCTAACCCCTCTTCCTTTGGGTTTTGGCTGTCCAACACTTGGGGAAAAAAGCAAAGGCAGACGTTATTACAAACCTATATGGATGAGAGAGTGTGAAGGGAAAGTGTGCCTTGATGTTCCTGAGAGGGTTACCTTCAGAATCAGAGGCGACACCTTAATCCAGGTGAGTGAACCTCCTTCCCTGGAGGAACATCCTTCACAGTTTCCGGGATACAAAAGAGGGCTGCTTCTGCAAACCCAGACCAGGTAACGATTCCACCAGAGGGATAACTGAGGATGCTTCTCCTTGCCTTCTCTCCATTGGCCAATAGATGCCAACTAATTTCATTTATAGTCACTCATTAAAATGAGTCAAACTATGCTAACAATAGAACCCATTCCTCAGGCCGCCCACACAGTCTTCTGTGTCCCGAAGTCCCTCACTGTGTATTAGGATGCTGGTTCCCTGCTAACCCAGCAGTGTCCCCTCTTGTCTCTCTGTCTCCTACCTCTGGAACGGGCTGGGGTTTACGGACGCCAGATCCCTACCTCCATCGTTGTCTTTGCTGTCCCCACAGGCGGTTTCCATGGACGTGTCACATCCGGCTCCTCTCCAGCCCAGCTGGCACACACAGTGCCACCCATTCAGGTCCAGGGTACATCTTCCATTTCCATTGCACAAGCCAGGACATCCCTCTGTAAGACAAAGCAGGGAGTCAAGGGCTGGGGCCCCATCACAACTGTTACCCCTGCACTCTGCACTCATGCTGTACCAGCTGCCTACATGATGCTTTCACATCTGTCCGTCTCAGCAGCTGGGGAGGCAGGTACCACAACGACTCTCCACTTTACAGAGAAGACAGCAGAGACTCGGAGAAGTAAGGACTCTTACGGAGTGGTCTGGAACCCTCAGCATCTCCACCTCCCCCCATTTCACAAGTGATCAGGATTTGGAGCTGCAGTCAGTGGATCAAGCCTGCCAGAGTCTGACTAGAGCTGCAGTCAGTGGTCAAGCCTGCCAGAGCCTGACTAGGGAGGTCTTCCACCCATCCTCAATCCTGGGCTTGGTTGTCTTGTCTCTTGGCCTTTAACTCACAGAGATTCCCCTGCCTCTGCCTCCTGGGTGCTGGGATTGAAGGTGTTCTGTAACACTTGGCCTAGAGATGTGCTTTTCCCCCCTAGTTCTTGTAACTAGGTCAACTTCAGTGGGCCTTAGGCTTTTCATATTGGCTCTCCTTTTCTCCTGGACAACAGTATTTGCTTCGAGAATGAGGGCTTGGGTCTTTCTATTACCATTGTGTTTATGCTATGCTTTGGAAAGGGCTTTATACCAGGGGAGCCCAGGAGACTGTCACGACACAGACGAACTCCTGCTGGCCTCAAGTACAAAGGAAGAGCCAGGCAGTGCTAGCTGCTCAGCTGTGTATTTACACACCTGTCCCTTGTTAAGCATCTTATTTGGGCTAGCTACAGGCACAGAGATGAAAAATACCTAGTTGTATTCTTGAGAAGCAGGCATCCTACCAAAGTGCCAAGACGGAGACCTGAACTATACAGCGGGAACTAGGAACAACTATGGCCATCTGAGAAGACGTGGGTGACCTAATAAAAAGAACAGGACACTGCTTGGAGCCCATTTCTTCTGCTCTGACCCCCAGATGAGATGGGGACTTTTACTAACAGTCAAGTAGGCTTACAGGATTTTGATTACTGCCCTTTCAAGCCTGGTTTGTGGCTCAGAAGGTAAAAGCTATTGACGTGCAAGACCGATGACCTGAGTTTGAGTCTAGGAACCTAGGGTAGAAAGAGAAAACTGATTCCTAAAGATTGAACCTCCGCACCTGCGTCATGTTATGTGCGAGTTGAGTCCCACAGGCTTTTGTGGTGTGAGAGAGACACACGCACACTTCAAAAAGGAAGAGACTCATGTTTAAGAAAACATTAGGTTTCATGGCTCACTTTAGCTCCTATTCATTCATCCGAATTCTTTCATTTCCTTTCTTTCTCTTGAGTCCTTATTTTCACGATGGCCAGCTCTCTTCTCTGAGTGACGATCAACTCAAACTATGCTGTTCATGACATCTCTACTTCCTCTCCTTTGCTCCAGCCTCCAGGGAAGGAATGAGTTATACTAGTTTACTGTGATGAGTATCAAGTACCTGCCCATTTGGCTGTAAACTGAACATTCTGCCACGAAACCACAAAACCATGGAAAATGAACCTATTACCACTATTGGTTGTTGTTTTCATTTTTTTCTCTCTTTCTCTTTTTTCCTCCCTTCCTCCCTCCCTCCTTCCTTCCTTCCTTCCCTTCCTTCTTTTTGAGACAGGGTCCCACATAGCCCACACTGACTTCACACTCGCTATGCAGTTGCAGATGGCCCTGAACTTGTGACTATCCCGATTCTGCCTCCCAAGTGCTGGGATTACAGGTGTGCACCACCACGTCTGCTCATGCATATGGTGGTGGCAATTAAAGCCCTGGTTTCACGAACGCTGAGTGAGCACTCTGTCCGCTGGGCTCCGTGACTCTTTATTTTTAAAGGACAACAAACCTGGCACATATAAACACTCAGGGAGCAGCTGATAGATCAGAACCTGAGACTAGTGTTTTAAGGACGTAAAAATGCATATTAAAACTAGCATGCAAAGATTAAATACCATTATGGCTCAAGGGCTTTGGATAGTTGACTCTGATTCCAACAAAAACTGGAAGTTCACTTCCTCTTGAGATGGTTGATGCAGACACCAACCAGTCAATGCAACCACGTCCTTTCCACGCAAGGAAGAAACACTGGTTGCATGTGGGGAATGCAGTGGGGATCACACAGAAGGCTTAGTAGGAGGACGTAGAGCATGTGGGAGGCTAGCCTCAAAACTGACCAAGAAGAAAAGCTGTAAACCTGGGCGCCAGGAGCAGTGGGTGACATGCGGGTGACTGGTCTGTGTTCTGACTAAGCCACCATGATCAGTCACACAGAGTGATCTCAGCAAGCAGAGCCTTTCCTGTCTTTCAGTTCGTCTCAAGTTTTCGTCCGTCTACCCAGGGACTGCTTTTAATTAAACTACTCCTCCTGGGGTTAATCTTAGAGGAAGGAGGTGAAAGCTTTAAAAATATTAGGATACTCTTTTATTTTGCTGTGATACAGCATCTCATAAGATGCAGAAAGGACCTTTTGTGAGCATGAGCTTAGAAGCCACACCAAAGGCCAGCTCTATGACTCTGTGGCCAGGGGACCCGGCCATGTTATTAAATTTTTTGAACCCCAATATTCTTAATTATAACATAGGGGAATTAGGAGGGCTCAACATAATAAGGTATCTGTTATAATCACTTGGTTCTGGCACTGTAGTCCCAAAGCAGGCACAGGCTATCCGTGAGTCATGAGCACAACGTGTTCTAATAAACTTGATTAACAAAAATCTGTGAGGAGGTAGACTTGTTCTGTGGACTATGTATTCTGGTAGATGCCTCAGGACAGTGAGGACAGTGACAGCTGCCATGTCCTCGGGGGCTGCCATGCCTGGCCCCTGGGCTAGGTGCTTTGCACAGATTATTCCTCAAAGGGGAGACTTTGGGGACTAGAGAAATGGCTCAGTGTGTAAAAACACTTGCTGTGTAGATGTGAGGTCCCGAGTTTGGATCCCTAGAATCCACACCGAGACAGATATGGTAATCTCATTGTATCTACTTAGAGCTGGGCGGTTGAGACAGGAGAATCCCCAGGTTCTCAAGGGCCAGCTAGCTTGGTGCATACCGTGATGAACAAGAGACTCTGTTCCAAATAAGACGATGGTGAGGACCAACACCTCAGGCTATCCTCCGGCCTTTGCAAGCGTGCTGTAGCTCGCACCCACATTCATCCACAAAACCTGGCTGTGTGTGTGTATGAGAACACACACACGTTTTAAAAAATAATTTTCCAGATTTTCAGAGAAGTTCCAATTTCACACCATTAGTCTCAAGTTTTGTATGTTTTGGGTACACTGAAGTTTGGCGAACTTCAACTCAGATCTTTTTTCCTCTCTTTTGGCAGGGTTTCTCTGTGTACCTTTGGATCCTGTTCTAGAACTTGCTTTGTAGGCCAGGCTGGCCCCGAACTCACAGAGATCTGCCTGTCATTGCCTCCTGAGTGCAGGGTTTAAAGGCGTGCACCACCACCGCCCGGCATCAACTCAGATCTTAGCACGGTCATTGGACTTTCTGTTCGTGGGAAGATGATCACATTAACTCTGAACTTCAGTTTTTGTAGCTGTAGGTGTGAAAGAGGCACTGAGCAGATTAAATGGCATGGTTTATGCCGGTTACTCAGCCCAGTAAGCATGGGAGCTGACTGTACAAGAGGCATTTAATATGTAAGGACCACTAATACTGGATTGGATTTTAGCTGTGTGTAACTTTACTAAGAACTGCACTCGCTGGAAAGTAACCCTCTGCTGCTCAAACTGTGCCACTGTTTAGGTCTCACAAATACCAACCTCTCTGAAGTGAAGGGGCGCCATGCGGCTAGGGACATAGCTGTAGGGTCACCGCGCCATGCAATTGGCATTGGTGTAACACGGGCAGTGCCATGAGTCCCGGTCCATCCTATTATCACCTCAAACTTCCAAGGCAGGCTGTCCTTCTGATGACAGTCACTCTGGTTATTGGTTAATTTCTCAATAGTTCAGTGGTTTCACTCCCTCTGTTAGAATGCAGACTCCATAAAGGCCTCAGAGCTTCCCCTGGCGCCTTCACACGGCAGGCACTCACCACGCACTTGCTCAAATGAACCAACAGATCAGAGAGGAATGGGTTCTGCTTCTTCCCTCCTGATTGGTAAGGGTTGAGAAAGCTACCTCCCCTGTCTTGGCCTCGGTTTCCTGATGTATAACATGAATGATCCATTAGGTACCTCTAGCAAAACTGACCAATGAAGAAGGACAGAATATCAGATTCCATCACTCGATTCATAAGCTCAACACGTTTTATACATCACCCACTGGATGCCAGACTTTGTGTTAATAGATGGACGGAGGGAGACATCTTTTGCCTGCATTTTCCTGGAAGGATTTAAACTTAAATTTATTTATTTATTTTGAAATGGTTTTACTATGTGGCCCAGGCTGGCCTTGAACTTGTGATCCTCCTCCTAACTCAGCCTTCAAAGCCCTGAGATAACAAATTTGTGCCACTCACATCTGTGGGGCATAAGATCTTAAACACTCATTCTCATAGGGAACTCTGTGAGAGACTGGTCGTAAGGGGTCTCTAAAGAGAAGCTACAGGGGCTGGGTGTGGGGATCAGTTGGTAGACTGCTTGCCTAGCATGCATGAGGCCCTTGTTTGGGCCCCAGGAATATATATATGTTTGTGTGGTGTGTGTGTGTCTGTGTGTGTGTAAAATCTGGGTGTAGTGGCACATAGCTGGAATCCCAGCTCCTGGGAGGTGGAGGCAGGAGACACAGGAGCCCAGGGTCCTTCACACACAGGAGCTTCAGCTATACAGAGTTTCAGGTCACCCTGACGCAGACAACAACAATACCAACAACTATGACAACCGACCAAAGACGACGAAGTGTCTGTTGTCAACTGAGTTCAGCAAACACTTCGGCTCTTAGCCACACTGAATGGTAGCACCTCACTGAAGAAAGCCCCTTGTTTGTTTCCAGAGCATTTTCCTTTTTGACGTGGAACTCTTTTCCCCACATATGTGCTGTGATAGTCTTGTCCAGGGCACCCCTCTTAGGTTTCTGCGAAGTCCTCTGGTTGCCTACTCTACACACTTAGTGCTACTCAGAGGTACCCAGGGGAGGGAAACACTGAATATGGGGCCCCTTTATCCACTCTCGGTTTCTTCAGACGACCCAAGTTCCACCCTGAGGACCTGCGCAGTACGTTGGCATCAGAACAGCCTGAGGGTACTTGGGAGTGAAGAAGGTTCACTTGTTTCTGGCACCCATCACCCCCATCCTCCACCCCATTAGCCAGCATGGGGAGGCCTCCTCCGGGGTGACTTGCTGACTTTCTTAAAGCAATGTGCCCATTCTTCCCCATGGGAGAAGCTCGTTAATTCCACAAACCCTGAAACTCATCAATAATTCAGAGAGCCTGAGTGACATTAACAGTCCCCTATGGAAGGGCTCACACCAGGCATTTGCTGGAGCCAAAATAATGTAGTCTGGAGATTTAGAGGAGGGCTCAGCTTTTCAAAAGAAACGATGCCCTTTTAAATGACAAGGGACCACTTCATCTCAATATCACCTTTGCAGCTGGCCAGCATCAGGCGTGGCCAGGAACCTTTCAGAATCTTGCGGAGTAGCAAGCGGGTTGCCTCCCGCCCAGTGCATGCCCTTCCAACTGCGTTTTGTCCTTTGCACCCCTTCATCTCTGTGCCCACTTCCCTGCACAAGATCAACATCTTTTCTCGCCTCAGTGACAGCATTAATGTTACTGATCTCCTTGCTCCTAATATTCTCCCCCAACTCCTTTTCCACAGAAAGGACTAATGGGAGCCCCTAAATCACAAATGTCTTCTGCCCACTTTTAAAAAAAACTTTTCACAGCTGTCTTAAAGCCCATGTCAAATTCCACAATCTGCAAGCACCCTGCCTCCTTTGGTGAGGTCTCCAAACCGCCACCAGCAGGGCCCTTATCACACTGGTTGGGATTATTTGCTTCTGACTATAGACCCCCTGCAGAGAGGGCCGTTGCCACTGTGTGGAATCCACATTTCCTGGCAGCTTATGAGACCAGACAAGAGACTATTATTTACTTATGCCCTACCAACACAAGTGGGAAGAGAACAGAAGTGGGCTTTCTTTGAACTATACCCCCCACCGCTCTGCTTTGACAAATCTCTAGCAGGCCGGTGCAGACCTCCGAACTGGGTTTGAGAATCAGCGCCCATTGCGCTAGGACACTGGCCGTACGGGGTTTGCTACGTACCCAGATTTCACCAAAAAGCATTTGTCTTTTAAAGGAAGTTCTGGTTCACTCACCTCAGCCCAATAAAGGTCTAGTGGTGGAATTTTCTGAACTACAGATCAGAGCAAGCGGCTTGAGGAAGGTGTAAACTACTTCCCAGGGAGGATGCAGTTGGCATATGTGATTGGGACGTAAAATATTGGGAATTATGAGACATTCTTGGTGACTTATGGTGACAGAATATAAAATGTTGGAAATCTGGATATGACCAGAAAGTCCAAAGTTCTGGCTTCATGACTTCCCAGATGTGTAACCTGGGTGAATCACTTAAAACTCCCTCAACGTCAGATTCCGTTTTCACCCAAATGGGCAGCATTAAATCTGCTTCCTTTGAAAAAAAAAATTAAGAGGACTCAAGACTCATGGGCACAAAGGACTCCACACGGTAGGGAGTGGTCCACTGAGTAATGATTCCATTATGAATTTAGTCTACACTCTGATGGTGACTGAATGAACGCTTGTCCCAGGAGAACACTGAGATATGTCTATTTCCTGCTCGTATGATTTTGTTCTCAGCAAAGGTCAGTGTATTAAAGTCAACAAACCTTGCTTCCTATCCGTTCGGTTGGGTCCTAGTAATACATTTGCTGCAGGGGCAAGGCTGACCCAGCTGAAAAGCATTTAGTCCATTATTGGTCCCTGTTGTTTGGATGTGAACTGTCCCCCATAGACTCATATTGGAACACATGTTTCCCAGCTGTTTGAGAAGGCAGTGGAACCTTTTGGAGGTGGAACCTTATTGGAGGCAAGTGGATCACTGGGGGTTGACTTTGAGGTTTGGGAGTAGACTGTACTTCCTGTCTTCTCTCTACTTCCTGGCTGCTGAGGTAATGGGGCTGGCAGGCTCATGTTCCTGCTGCCACACTTTCCACCGTGATGGACAATATCCCCTCAGACTGTCAGCTGAAATAAACTCTTTCTTTCTCTTTAGGTGGCTTCTTCTCAGGCATTCGGTCATAGCAACAATGAGAATAGTAACATAGTTCCCCGAAACTTTTCCTGATTTTTTTTTTTAAAGTTGTTAGTCTTTCGTACAAACAGCCCATTTGCCCTTTTCTATTACAATTTTGGATTTTAATCTCGCTGAGTCCTTCAAGTCAAGAGAAAGAATAAGGACACAGTGACGGCACCATGCCACTTGAGTCTACGGAGTGGCATCCCCACCCGGGTCCTGGTGCTTGGTGATCGCTGCTTCACGCCACCCTCACGCTGCCCTCGTGGGGCAGACCTTCCAGCGTGCTCATCTTACAGATGACCATGTGACAGGGAAGTCACCTGCCCCCTGGTCACTCTGGCTGTGCAGTGTGGAAGGGAGCTGGGATTCAGCTGATTACAGAATACAAGTCCCTAACCAAGGGACACAGGCATTGTGTTTAGACCCAAGGATTAAAAGCTATGATGTCATGTTTTCTCCTTAGGAAGTGCTGGGTTATTTTAAAAGTTTCAACCCTAGCCTTATTATTATGGCTGATGTCTTCGCGGAGAATTAGACATCACCTAAGCCATATCAATGTTTCGACAATTACAAATCACGCTGCCATTAGGGGCTACTTTTCGTAGAACAAACTTACCAAAGCCAGGCCTTCTCTGTAAAGAAAAACAGGCAGCGAGCAACAGACCACCCTCTCCCCAGACTGTCATCTAGTTCTCATTCCCAGAGCCTGGCATTTGGACCTAGCACACAGTGAGTGCGCCCCGTGTGGCTGCTGGGAGAAGGAACACAGCAGTAATGGGATGCGGGCCTCGAGATTGTTTTCTCTTGCTCCCGAGCCTCTTGCTTTCCCAGGCCACCCAGGCTGGTCCCTAGTGTCTGGATTCTGATGGGCCAGAGGCCATAAGGAATGGGTGGGGGTGACATGAGATGGGGTGGACGGGGTGGAAGGTCTGGGGGTGGGGTGCAGGGGTGATGGAAGGGTTGCAACACAATGGTAATGTCACAGACAGCTCTATGTGACTGGGGCAAAGAATGACATTCTCCATCCCCAAACCCACCCTCCTACTGTGACAAAGCTGGGGATGCGGCAGCATGTAGGTACTGTCATGCCAATGGTGTGTTATATACATTCTTATATGCACGTGACTTTTACGCTCACACACAAACACAGACACAAAGACGACAGGAAAATAGAGGAAGACCATACCTTTAACTACCCTATCCAGATAGTGAGCTTGGGAGATAAAAGACAGGACATTTAAGGTAGGACCAAGGAAAGTGCAATACGGCCTGCCGTGTAACCATGCCAAGTGTTAAGGAGACACCAGGGAAGGGTGGGGAGTCAGGGTGGTGCCCAATGTTTGGGACAGGCCACTGTCATGGTAGGGGGAAACAAAAACAAAAACGAAAAACCAAAGACAAAATGACATGGGATAGAAGGACGGAGAGCAGGCGCATTCTCCATGAAGAGCCCAAAGGAGCGGTAAACTCATTCTGGGATCCAGGCATTTGGAAATGTGATCGTAGGAGCGGAAGACATATGGAGAAGGATGACGGAAGAAACGAGTCTGGGAAGCTGCATGAGTGGCCACAGTCCTGCCCTGTCAGGTTCATTAACGGTCACGGGAAACTACAGCTAACCCCTTGGGCTACCCAGAGCCATGGCCGACCTCCCTCAAGGGGAGGCAGCTATACTGACAAATTATTTGGGCAGACAAACTCCTGAGAAATGAGAGGTTGGAGATCTGTAAATTTTGCCTAGTTTCTGATATACACCCAGGTTCTAGGTTGAGACTTTGGCTGAAATACATTGCTAGCTCATCTGTTTGGCATTTGCAAATTATCCAGGAACGTGCATGTCTACACAGACTCGAATGCAGAATGTGGGGGGATGCCAAGTAAGATGTACCCCTACTTTGTGCATCTTACGAAGGATGTCAGGCGTAGATCGATGGATGTCACTGTGGAAAGTGGCAAAGGCGAGGGAAATCTGGTCATGTCTTATCAGGAGACGGCGATGGATGCTTGGCTTTTCCAATGGAGGGGTCATTTGAATTATACGACACTCTAAGGTCTTGCCTACTTGTGAGGGTATCTGCCAAACATTGCTCTGATTTCTAAACCCAGTGTGTACACGTGGTATGTGTCTGGATACCCAGAACAGGACTAATATCTTCAGTTCCAGCCTAGAGTACCTATTTTACCCTCCTCGTCGGGGTGTGGAAGGGGCTTCCTTTTCTGGTTTCTCTACACATCTTTTTTCTGGGTTCTCATACAGGTCAGGCAGAAAATACCATCTTCTAAAGCAACCAATGAATGCCTCAGGTAGGCTGTACCCCATCCTCAGCTTGATTTCATGTGCGACTCAAAAGTCCCTGAGACGGGACTGAACTATAATGATGGAGTGGCTTTATCTGGAAGCCAAAGGATTGTACGAACTGTAAGACCGGTTTTTCCTCACTTCATAAAAAAGACAGACAGGTACCATTGCTATCGCTATCTATCTATCTATCTATCTATCTATCTATCTATCTATCTATCTATCTATCTATCTATCCATCCATCCATCCATCCATCCATCCATCCATCCATCCATCCATCCATCCATCCATCCATCCATCCATCTATCTATCTATCTATCATCTATCTATTTACTACCTACCTATTCACTATCTATCTATTTGCTATCTATCTATCTATCTATCTATCTATCTATCTATCTATCTATCTATCTATCACCTATCATCTATCTGTTTGCATCACAATACTGGTAGATGAGAGACTGTTCTTAGTTCATGTATCAATGCAGTAACTGTCATGATGATATATGCATCAGGAAGCCACATAGCCAAGTGGAAAACTGGGAGCAGGTGGTTTAACAGGGCCTGCAAGCATCCCTTTATCCCTGGAGGTGCCGTGGGCTCTGTGCAGGACATAAGAGGGGACTATGAAGGAGAATGGCGTTTAAGCAGGAGTGAATACACGGAGCCATGGGATGGCAAACATAGGGACCACCCAAGTGAAAAAAAAAAAATGAAACACGGGGAGAGCCCATCTCAAAAACAGCCAGGAGGTCTCTGGTCTAGAGGAGAACTTCGCTTGTTCTTGGTTCGTCTGTTTCTTTAGATGTCTAAAAGTTTATTCATCTCGGTTTGCAAGGCAGTCTAAGATCTTGTAGTCATCACCTTGTGTGGTGTCCCGGAGCTTCACCACCAGAGAGCAAGGGCACATGCATAGAAAGTCCCGGCCCTGGTGGATTTCTTCGCTTTCCGGCACACAGAGCTCCTGTGGAGGACCCTGGTTCAACATTCTTCTAACTACTCTAGACTCAGTGACATAGGACGTGTGGCATGAGCTGTGACTTCCCTCCCAAGGATTTGGGTAGATGGGTCCCCTCACTGGGATCCACATGATCGCCTCACTGTGTACTCGGGCTTTGAGGGAGTTTTCTGAACAGAAAACCTCTTGATTGTCTCCAGACACAAGGGTGGCTCCCGAAGGTGAGGTACACTCCACGGGCTAATCTCCTGAAAGCCAGGGCTGACTTCAGAGGGCTCTCTCTTCAAATGCCATTTCATTTCCGAGGACTTTGCAGTATGACAGATCTCTATTCGGAACAAATACTTTAATCCCTTTTAAGAACACTTGCTAATGTCTCCAGACCACAGGTGGGAACAGAAGCCAGCAGAAGTAACTGGAGCAGCTCAGGCTGTTTTCAGGAGGAAGTGTGGGCCTTCAAAATTTCAAACCCTAAGTCTACAGAGGGATTCCTCTGCTACAGTGACACCAGAGATCACACTGACTAAAAAGGCTGGGAACACCTTCATGGCCAAGTCCAAGAGTTCTCTGAAAAGGGAACAAAACTTCCTTATCTCAGGCTGTAGAAAAAGGAAGCGACATCTGGGGTTTTGAAGTCCCATGCTGTTTCCTTAAACAAAGGCAGAGGCCCACACTGTTACTGACTGGACATCTTGACAGGAATGTTCTCAAACGCCACCATCTTGAAATCCATGACTTTAAGGTATTTTGAGACGATGGTGGCCAGCCCATAGTTTGTGGTTTGGAAGGTGGGTTCAGGAGTTTGTGAGATCTCTGCGTCGTTCAACTCAGGGCTCCAAGATGAAGGTGCTGTGGTAGCAGCATCTTCCCCCACAGGCTGCAGGTATTTCCTTTATTTCCTTGTCGCACAGGTGTTCTTGGGCTCTTCCTATCTCCTTGTCACTGAGAAGACGGAGAAACCGGCAGCACAGTCATTTCCAGTAGGTTCTGAGGTGGGGTGTTTTAGGTGTCTTTGGTATTCCTGGGACCACCGGTGTGAAGATGCAGATTTATTTTTGTTCACTTGCCTGGACCCACAGAGGTTTCTAAGGGTTTTCCATCATAGTAGCTCCCAGGAGCACTGGGGCCTCAAACCTGGTGAGAGGCTTCCCCTTCTCGCTCCCCAAGAATCTGGGGTTGACAATTAACCCTTGCATCACTGGCTCACACTATGACAGATGAAGTAGAGATCGTTACAGCAGGTGCTGGAGTGGGGGTTATCGTCATTCCCGAAGATACCAACTACCAATGTGATGTTCTTACTGAGACCCAACAGGTCCTTGTTCTTCTTCCTCTTGAATGCAGGACTGGTAGATGAGGGGGTCAGTGGTTTCTACCCTGAAATGACCCCACAAATCTCCTTTCTTTTCTTCCGGTTTCCCACCCTTTTCATAGGTGCACATCTCCCGGAGACGCTGGCAGTCAGACTCGGACTCTGACATCTCCAGGGGGATCGCTGTTTGCTCTTTCCCTCTCTCCCCCTTTCCCGTGGGCTCTCGGGCCCTGTTGTGAGAGAGAGCTTTTGGGAATGAACAGCATAGGGTTATCACCCGGGTGCTGACACCGCCTGAGCGGCTTCAGAGCTCTTTTTGCTCTTGTGGAAGGACAAATCTGATTACGAGGTGAAACCGGAGAGCTACCATTCGAAAGTGGACAAGGTACTCTAGAAGATTCTGCGGCTTTCTTGAAAATTCCCCTTCATCAGGAAGTCTGGTTTTGCTCACTCAGGTGATTGCGTCACCAGAGTGTTATTTTGGTCTTTCCTCCCAGAGGAGGCTTTTGTTTAAGAGTCAGGGTTTATGTGATTGGACGGCTCTCCCGAAGTTCAAGTAAATAATTCTGAATGTCTGGCATCTCCTGCCATCACAGCTTTGGGGTCAAGGTTGGATTTTATAAGTGAAATCAGAAGCTGGCATTTCCCACACGTGTTCTGAGGTTTCGTAGATGAGGGGGCGCTGAGGTGAATAAAATAATCACCGTAGAATTGATCCAAAATGTTCGTGTTTTCAAAGACGGGGAAAAAAATTAAACACCTTAAATTTAACAATGATTTTCAACTTTTCTTAAGAAACTGGAGGTCAAGTCTTGGACTGGCGGGACCCATAACATTCCTGGAACAGACATCTGAAATCGCACTTCTGATGATTGTGTATGGAACCACACACTTGAGGAACAGAGCCAAGTCAATCCATCTTACCTTCGCTTCGAGACTAGGAACCGTAGCCCCGTATACGCAAATGAAAGCATTCGTATTGAGGGAGCAAAACAAAATTGTTTTCTTTGGTGGGGGACAGTTTCAGGTGAAATTCTTCGGGGGTGATGGGAGGTGGAGGAGAGGCTGGAATTCCATCATCACCAGTGACATCATCCAGCTGCTCATTCTGTGAGCGTTGTGAGAGAAACTGTCCCGGGCAATCATGTGATTTTCCTGTGGCAATTTCACCAGAGACATCCACTAGGTGCCGAGAGAGGGTGATTCCTCACCTAAGGCATGGGACGGGGAGGGGCTCCATGGGGCGCATTCTCATGAGAGTAAAAACAATATTGCCATTAAAGATGATGCCATTGACGTGTTTTCTCTTATTTGGAAAACCAACCTCTTTGGAGATAAAACAAGCAGCTTCCTTGAAAGATCCAGGGAGGGGGAGGGTGGGGGAACCAAATCTCTAAAGGAAGGTGTGTGATGTCTACTATAACAATCTGCAATGGGAAGTGTCCCTGAGGGACAACACTTCTTCTGCTGGGGACTTGGCTGAAAGAGCCCAAACACATTATTCCTTCCTGTTGGCGGAGGGTAGCGATGTTTAGATAAACAGACCCTGAGTCTGATCCCTTCCACAGCACGGAGGTCTCTGAATCGGCATCAAGGGTACTAGCATCTGCTCTGGTTGGGAGAGAGCTGGATTGCAGGGTAGGCTCTAGCTTCAGGACTGATGGCGGGAGAGAATCGAACGCTTGGCATGTCTCTCACGTCGGCACCCTCTTTCCTACAACTGATGCTCACAGGGATACAAAAGGGGGGATTTCTCCTTCCTACCACTTCAGCAAGGAGGGGAGTACTCAACATTGTCTAAGCTGAACCCCTAACCCCTTCTATCCTGCAAGGTTACTGACGTGTTACTTCAGCATGAGGGTACTGGGTTTCTCACAGGGATGCAGCTGGCCACAGCAGAGACCCAAAAACAGAAGGGAGCCATGCAGGGAAATTACACAAGGACAAAGAAAACGCTCATCACACAACGAGAGAATAGAATCCCGAGCCCAAGTCCTTTCATCTGAGCCACTGTGACTTGCCCGTGACCTCCTCTGTGTCCTGTGGCATTTTTCTTATTTTTTGATATTTATGACTGTCAACCTTCCTCTTCAGCTATGCATATTTACCTTGATGTATTTCTTATCTAAAAGGAAAAACCATCTGCAATCAAAGAAGAAGCTGTTCTTAAAGGGAAACAATGGGGCAAGCAGGGGAGGTAGAAAGGACAGTAGAGCTTCTTGGCACCAAAACAAATGGGATCTTCTGAAAGCTGGTCTGATGAATAGCTAGGCAGATGTGGTCCAGCCTGCCCACAAGCCCTGACACCAATCCTCTGCAGCGAGACCAGGGGAGAATTTCCCTCCTTGCTGTCATTTGGCATGGGCGGGAGGTCTTGTTTTATAAAGGGCAGTTACCTCTTGGAATTTGGGAAAGCAAACTCAGAACTTCATAAGCAAGAGATGGAAAATGTGTTCTCCTTGGGTTCTGATGGTTTGTTTTTTCTAAAATGTATGTGTGAGCAGAGTGTGGCGGTGCACTTTTAATCCCTGTACTCGGGAGGCAGAGGCAAGTGGATTGCTGGAATTTTGGGAGCCAGCCTGGTCCACATAGTAAGTTTCAGGATAGCCAAGGCTACAAAGTGAGACCCTATCTCAATAAAACAAAAGCAAAAGTGTGTGTGTGTGTACACATGTGTATCTATCTCAAAAACCAAACAAATCAAAAACAAAAGCGAAAGTGTGTGTATGCGTGTGTGTGTACACATGTGTATCTATCTCAAAAACCAAACAAATCAAAAACAAAAGCAAAAGTGTGTGTGTATATGTGTGTGTCTATCTCAAAAAAAAAATCAAAAACAAAAGTGTGTGTGTGTGCTCATGCTTGCGCACAACATGGAGGCCATAGAAATCTTAAGGAACACCACCCACCTTATTTGAGATAGGGTCTTTTGTTGGCCTAGGGCTCACCAGTTAGGCTACGCCCGTTAGCCACTGAGATCCTATTGCCGGCACCACTCTGGCGCTGGGATTACGAGCATCAGCCACCACACCTGGCTTCGACATGGATTCTGGGGTTTGAACTCAGGCCCTAACGCTGGCAAGGCAAGCAGTTTACCAACTGAGCCATTCTCTAGAACCTGATTCTTTCTTGAAATGGGAATGAACTTCCAGGTTAAGAGGCTGAAAGTTTAGGCTGTCCTCGGAGTAAAGGAGAGAGGAAAGCAGAGGCTCTCAGACGACCAGGCTCACTAAGAATTCCAAGACAGACCTGAGATGGGATAACCTTACAGACGTCGTCAAGCAGCTCGCAATGAGATGGGACGGCACGGTCTGCTGTGCGGAAGAGAAAGCCGCGTCACCAATACGAAGGGATTTATGAGGAGCATGGGGTGAGGCAAAGTCGGGGGGACTCCGAGCCTGACTGGACAAACAGGGCCCCGTTCTAGGCAGGGCCTGAGCTGGATGCCCGGTGGACACCTGGGAACCAGCTGCAAAGGACCCTAGGGCGAACAGCTGGGAAGGGAAAAAAAATCAAGCTTCTAATTCTTGTTTTCAAAGGTTATACGCCCTTTACTTCCAGGTCCCCGAGAAAGAGAAAATAATCCATAACTCTTTGCATTGTTAGAAGTGTAAAATAATGCAGTTAGAGCCTTAGGCACAGTGCTTGGCACATCATAAATACTCAAAAATTAGGAGCCATTATTGTTAATAGATAGAACATGTTCCATAGCTGTTTATTAACTTGGGGATGTTGCAGAGGACCGAGGATATGAAGTAATAGCAAAACAGAAAGACTGGATACAAGGTACACAATTTGCTTAAAATCCCTTTGTCTCTCAAAAGTTAGGGCTTTTCTTGCCATTTCTATGAGACCCAAGGGGTCACTTTCTGCACTGAGACGCACCTGGAATCCTGCCTTATAAAAGCCATGTGCTTACCATCTGATCACAAACCCTTTCTTAAAAAGAGAGAGAGAGAGAGAGAGAGAGAGAGAGAGAGAGAGAGAGAGGGAGGAAAGGGAAGAAGTTAAAACGCGTACACAAAGCAGTCGATCCAATAAAGAGCTTTTGGTGAGTGTTCATTCCAGGATAATAAACCAAGCGAAACGTCTGGCTGTGTTTAAAATCAACAAAGCCAGCAGGAAAGGCGGAGTGCTCAGCTTGTTTTGAAAGCGGCGGACAGTGCTGCTTCAGCAGGGCCTGGTGCTGAGCAGCCCCCAGAGAAGAGAAAGGAGACAGATGCAGACAGGATGGAAGCCTGGGGCAGGGGAAAGAGAAATGCAGATGTGGCCTAGGGACCTGGAGAAGAGTTTTTGCCAGGATTAGAGGCCTCTTCGGGAGCCTTGGATACTACAAGGAGCCGTGCAGCCATATGATAAAACTGCTAACGACGGCTACATGTTTGGGGCACTCCACCGTGTGCCAGCTTGTGCCAAGCTCTTTGCTTGCTTTATTCTCCCCATCCTATAGGTGAGGAAATTGAGATTCAGCGGGGCTGTGGCCCTTGCCCATAGCCGCCACTTGACTCATCTCTGGGCAAAGAGCAATGCCACATTTAGCTCGGGAAGGGCTCAAGAGCAAGACCTGCTAACCAGCTAGATGCCACGTGGGGAATGCATCTGGGGGAGGACGTCTGTGGAAAATGACAGATGGTGCGCTTAAACCCAGCTGATGTCTAGGAGAAGCCAGTCATAATGCCGTCAGATGAAAGGACTTTGGGCCTCTATCCCCATGCAGTGGAGGCCCAGGCTGGCCCCCAAGTGTCTTTCAGAGCAACCAGAATGCCCTGAGACCTTTGCCATACCGATGGTGCAGTGTTCGCCGTTCCAGCCGGGGCTGCATTCACACTTGCCATCCCTGCAGGTCCCATGCTCCGCACAGCGAGGGTGGCAGGCCCGTTGGTCGCATGCGGCCCCCATCCAGCCATCCTCACAGCGGCAGGCGCCTCCTACACAGACGCCGTGGCCACCGCAGTCAGCAGCACAGATCTCTGTGGGCGAGAAAGAAGGGGCAAAGGGGCAGGGGTGGGAGGAGAGAGAACAAACGCTTATTGAGCCAGTTGTTGCTGGGAACAGGGGTCACCCTTGGCCACCTAGTTAGGCTCTGTGAGCGGTGGGGATTCCAGAGGCTCGGTAGAATCTCCACGGGCCTTTGGCAGAGGCCCACCAGCACTGGCTTCTTCACCAGAATAGGGGGATTGTGTAGCTCTGCTCTGTTTGCTTTTCCCTATCACCACTCTGCTTTTGTGCTGGCCACTTCCAAAGGGGACCGGCCTTCTGAACAGACGAGAGAAAAAGTCACATTTAATTAAAAACCAGCTATGGGTGAAGACAAAGTGGGGATGCGTCCCTGTCACCAAATGAGGCGCTTGTGGGCCTGGCGAGGACCCCATGAAGATTGTCTTTACAGCCTCTGCTCCAGTGCAGACAGAGTGGGAGGAAGGGAGGGACAGGGAGAGAGTAGGGGTAGGGGTGGCTGGTTCATGCTTCTGTTTTCAGGCTTCTCCCAGATCTAGGTTTGCCCTGCGAAACTGGGTTTATTTTCTGTCCTTGGGCTTGATGCTCCCCACAGCTTCAGGCACCAGTGAAATGAGCTCTCTGGTCCAAAGTAAACAGCGGGGGAGGGGGACACTTCATGGCCAGAGAGGGGCTGCCTTGTCCTTCACAAAGGCTGCTCTGTGTGGGTGCAAAACACACAGGGCCCAATTCACAAGTCCCTGGGGCTCCAAGGCAGAAGCTGCCTCATGCTTACTGAAAATCTCAGACCAAAAGGTTTGCTTTTTAGGAAATTTGTGTAGCTTGTGAACAGGCGTGTGCCCGCGCGCGCGCACACACACACACACACACACACACACACACACACACCAGGTGATCTTCTCTAGGGCTCTGATGGAGGACTAGACTTGATCAACTCGTGCCCCATGACCCAACAGTCTTCCCTGTGTGTGAAAAGCCCAACAATTTTAAATTTCTTTGCAACCAGGTTAAATGGCACCTCCGTCAAGCTGTCTCCACCCATTTCTCCCTTGCTAGAGGCACTGCAGTGCTAAGAAGTTGCTAATATTCTAGGTTCTTCGACAAAAGGGAAGGACAAGGGCTGGGGGTGACTCAGTGAGTGTTTGCTGCACCAGCATAGGTATAACATCAGTTTGTAACCTCTGTACCCACAGAGAAGCTGGGCGTGGCTACAAGTCTGCAACCCCGGGGTCTCCCAGACAGTCAGCCTGGTCCAGCAGGTGAGCTTCAGGTTTAGGGAGAGATGCTCTCCTCAGAAGAATACATAGGGTAGAGGGTGACAGAGCAGGGACTCCCATGTGCACACACATGCGTATACACACACATGTACACGCACTCACACACACACACACACACACATACACACAAAGGAAAATAAAATTGGATTTCAGCGGTTCTGACTTTTTTCCCCATCAACCTAGAATACAATAAACAAAGTGCTGGGAAATTTAAAAAGCACAATAAGAGCTGCTATTTATGTTGTGTTTCTACACAGCTATCTTGCCAAGCTGCCACCGCAGAATAGAGGCTGTGGCTAGATGCAGTACACATGGCATCTCTCTGCTGTCCAGGCCTGGGGAGCTGCTGAAGAAGGGTGGAAGCAGTTGTGACATGGAGCCAGGCACCAGGATCGTGCCAGGCCCAGGAGCTTCTGAGCTGTACGATATGTAAGGAGGTCCCTTGGGTCCACCGAGCCACAGCTTTTGGTTTGGAAGGACTGTGAGGTGAAGCCTTGCTACAAAACAGCCCTCTGCTCTTCTCCAGACCCTCGTGAGTGCTCAGGACAGAACAGAGGGTCGAGGAACTCAAGATGGAGGTCAGGGCAGTCCACTTCCCCTAGGCATTCAGAGAGGCTTGTGAGATCCTTGCCTGCTTAGTCACTCATCTCGGGACCTGGGTGTCACTTTGTCCCTGTCTCTTGGTGTCAGCTTCCTCATCTACTTCTGGGGGAACCTGAAGATGTCTAAAGTCCCGCTGGGGCTCCAAGACATAGTCTGTGCCACAGTATCCTCCATGTTACACAATACAACCACAGTAGAAGGCCTGGCCCAAGGTCCTGGCTTCTATTCTCACCTGTAATTCATCTGTGGCTAGGCGTTTGCTTCTCCCCACCCCAGACTACACTTTGGGGTGCTTCTCCGTGTCACAGCCAGATCTGCAGCAGCCCAGGGCTTGGGCTCCACCCTCTGGTCACCTCTGTTCCTGAACTGATACTTGTTGAATAACAGACAGATGGAGATGCCCCACGTGACAGGTGCCTGAGGGTGGCGAGTTCCCATGTGTGCCACTCAGCCTGGCTCAATGTCTGGCAAGCCTGTCTGTCTGCATCTCTGGGTCTGAAGATGGAACCATGGCACTAGGTGTCCCACATCCAGCAGCTCTCCAGGGTGCACCCCCCTCAGACAACATCTTGGGCTTGCCCAAGGACAGAGAGCAACAAGTTTCAGGCCCCAGACCCCTGTGGGTCATGGGTTGGGTCACATCTCTGACACTTCCTTCTGTTTATACACACTTAAAGGGCAGCGACCTCCTGGTGACTCTGGGGGCTGGTTGAGCACCCTGGGAGAGAAGAATAACCCGGCATTCATTTGGGTTTGCCCAGCACTTTTTTTCCAAGTGGGAGTTGATGGTGTGAAGCCAACAGCAAATAGCGCTTCTGTCCTCGGAGGTGTGCCAGGAGACTGGCAGCCGAAGCTGTGGGGTTTGGGGCAGCAAGGCACAGGGAGGCAGAAGGGCCAAGGGCAGAGAGTGAGGCTTTGTCCTGCACTTGCATTTAATGGACATATAACCTCCTCCATACTTTAAATCATCGCTAGACTGAGTTGTCAGGGCCAAACAACTGGGTTTATAGTTGTTTGCTATACTCTTTAGGGAACAGATGCAAGAAAAAAAAAATCTATACTCAGTATAGATGAAGTTTTTGTTTCCAGTCTACAATTGATCGAAACTCCAGAAGCAGAAGTTATGGACAGAGGACGTGGGCTTCACCTGGCAGTGCTCACTGCCAGCCTGCTGAGCTGCTCAGCTGCTCTGAGCGTCCCTTCTTTCCTCTGTGTAACGGGAATGCGGAGAGCCACACTGCCGAGGCGCCATAGTGCCTGATCTAGGTGTCAGGGAGTCCCTACTGATTTATGTCTAGTGAGCCCTGAGCCCGAGCTGTGTCTAGTGCTAGAAACGCACAGGCCAGTAAGATCCAACCTCTGTCCCAGAAAAGCACAGTCCACGTACGACACAAACTGATTCTAAATAGTCAACATATGCATTCTAAATATATGAACATTCCAAATAGTTAATATATTTGCTTATAGCGTATGTACTAATACACAGCCATTATTAATACCTATACCTTTTTGTTTAGCTACCATGGGTTAAAGCCATGGCTCTAAGGAGGAGGCAGACCTGGGACTCGCCCATGGCTTTGTCGCTTACGGACTGTATAAAATGCACTGTATTACACAACCCATTAAGCCTCACTTTGCCTCTCTGTACAATGGGGGTGATAACTTTCACTTCACTACCCTGCTATTAGATGAAATGAGGTGATGTGGGGGGAAGATGTTTCTGATTTAACACTTCTATCAGGTTTTACACCTCCCGAAGCACATTTCATATTCGGTTTCTCACTAATTCTTACAGCAACGTTATGAGAACACCGTGTTGCTGTCCTTCTTAGAGACGTGGCTCCGGAGAGCTACGGAGTCCACGGACGCTTGATAAGGTCTCGCAGGCATCCTTGGAGCCATGCAGTCCGGCAAAGCAGACAGTTCTTTAAATGGAGCCTCAGAATAAGCAAGATGGGTACCCAGGAGAGCTCTTCCTCGAAGGTCCAGCAGACCTCTCCTGCCCACTTCTGGCCCCATTGTTTTGTTTTTCTTTGTTCTGCCCGAGTTTAACCCTGGGTGTTCATGGGATCTTTCGGGCAGAGTTCCTGGGATGACCCTGCATCTTGTTCTTTGCATGCAGAGTTTGGTCCCATCATCTAAACACGCCACTTTCTTGCTGGCCACATTTCCCTATTGTCTAGGGCTGCCTGATGACTGGGCACCCCCGCCCCCACCACAGGCCCTTTACGAGCTGGCTTGTGAGCTCTGGCACGTTTTAATGGGAGGGGCCCAGACCGGGTGACCTTGATGTTTACGGGGTGCTAACTGATGGTAACACAGAAAAGCCTGTTGGACCGAGTGGAAGGACCCTCAACGCCTGATGGGAGGAGAAATTCGAGACTTTACCGTTTGGCTTCGGACTGACTGCATTCCCTATTCCCCGCCCCCCCAATACTCTGGTTTATTATTCTTGCCCTTGAAATAAAAGGAACTGTTTTATTTTTCCTTCTCAGATTCAGCCTTGACATTAAAGCAGATGAAACTTCACAGAACGCTGGGTGAGAACCAAGCAGGACAGTGCTCTAGAATGTGCTTTGGCGGCTCATCTGCCATTTACATAACAGAAGCGTCCTCCGGGGGAAGTGGGTCACAGCTCCTCTCTAAATCTCAGGTTTCCTTCTTTCTAAGTGGGGGTGGGGGTGGCATCAGCCACTTTAAAGAGTGTGGCAGGGTTGGTTCTCTCATGGGTAGCTTCCTAAGTGCTAAAGTGACAGCGGGCTTGAGAATCAAAACCCGACAAAGCCTGCTTTCCTGTCCCCTGCAGTTGTATGCCAGCACAGCAGAAGCATTTAACCTACTCTATTGGGTCAAATGAACTGACGTGCCCCAAGGTAAAGACCGTGGCATAGAATCTATGCTGGGCACAGTCAGAACACAACCAATTTCATACGTACTTTTAATGTATTTATTTTAATAAAAAGGAAACAAGAAGTTGGCAAGTGTAGCAAAGTCAAGAGATCAGTGTGAGTGCTGATGCCCGCTCCACACCTAGTGTAAGAGAACTTTTGGCAAAGGCTACTTAACTCTCATGTGATCAGAACCAGAGGTTTCTGCCTGAGTATGGGAGGCCCCAGGGCCTGGGAGAAATCTTTTCTTATACAGGAACCATAGGATAGACTTGTTTTCAGATGTGAGTACCAAATTTCCCAGGGCCCCTTGGGAAAAGTCCTTTACCCTCTCTCAACCACAGTTCCTCACTTGATTGGTTGAACGAACAGAGAGACATAAAAAAAAAATGCTGGAGGAGTCTGTTCCATGTCTGTGAGCTTAACCCCATCTCGGGGTCATGCTATACAAAAATTTCCATCAAGCACATCCAAACAGAGGTTCACTATTCTCAGGGGATAAGCTCTTTAGACACCCATGTCCAGTCTGCGTGAACTCTGTAACCATTAAATGTCTCAGTACATACACCTGCAGACCCATCTTCCTTCACACTACCACATGAGCTGTACCTGTCGTCTGCCTGTGACACGGATGGGAAGAACGGACATACGATGAACAGGTGTAAAGGGCAGGAAAAGATGCAGGCGTTGGTTATTGGTGATTATTTCCCAAAGTGCAAACATGTGTGTTTCTCTCATTAAACACAGTCTCCATCCATACAAGCCAAGATGAAGCCCGGGACTATCACAGTTATGTGTTGGTTTCTTGGGACTTACTTGACATCCCAGTCATTAAAAATCTGGTAGGTGAAGCTGTATCTTTGCCCTGATGGGAAAGGTTCGTGCACACTTTCCTCATAAAGCACCATCTACTCGGAAAGACGGACAAACTGGGAAGAGAGAAGGCACCCCACCCAAATGCATGAACGCTCCCATGCATCAAGGAAGGGGAGGCGAAGATGGTTTTGAAATTCCCTGGGTGTGGAGACAGGGTCTGCCCTGTGTGACCTCTGGGACGTCTTCCTAAGTCTGTACTGGGCACTGAGAGGGGTAATAAGGAAGATGCTCCATGGTGCTTAGGACCTGAGATTTGGAGACTGAGATTTGGAGTCCTCGGATAGAGGACTTAACAGTTTCTAATGCTTCCTGGTGGCAGTCTCTGTCTAATTACTTGTCTCTGAAAATCTTGGCAGATGTTAAGTCCAAGTCACACTGGCCAGCATGTGAGTCAAAACAAGGGGGGGGGAGCCAAGTGCCCACATGTTCCAGAGTTATAGGTGGTGCTCATAGGTATCCCCCCGTCAACACCTATGACCGACTCATGTATCCCAACTGAGCCAACAGCGTGGGCTAGAATGCAAGACCTAGCTGTCTATCCTTGCTTCCTTTGCCTGTCAATTGTGCGATCAATTGAGGTCAGGCCTCTGATACAATCTGATGGTGTTGTCTTAGTATAAATTGTTTAGTAGATTATGGGCTGAGTTAACGTGACTGCTGACATTGGAGGTGTCAATACCAACATCTTGGGACCAGTTATATAAAGTCCAAGGAAGGCGCTTTATATTCTTCCCGCCTCCCATGAGTAAACAGTTATTAAACGTCATGTTTGTGTAGCAGAAATAGCCGGGGGAAGGGAGGTTAGAAGACAGGAGGGGGACAAGGAGATGGCAGTCCACTGAGGTGCCTCTGAACAGTTGGTGGGCACTGAATCCAAAGTGTAATTGGAGGGACGGGCTTTGTGGGCAGCTCCTCAGCTGGGCATAGAGTACAGGCAGAGAGATGGATGGGGCCCGGGGTGTGCGAAGGACCATCCAGAACAATGGGCGTCAATCCTCAGGAAGGAGACAAGAATATCGGCTGCATGGAGAGCTGGTGAACAGATGTGGAGACTGAGATAGCCCTTCTGTGGACCGAGCATTGCAGCTCTGTGTGTGTGAAGACCTGCAGCTGGAGGGCACGGGAGGGGCTGCCCATTGCGCTCAGGGTACGATCTGGCTGCGGGAAGGCAGATCCTTCCACAGCTGCAGCTGCCTGTCCAGAGACAGCGAGCGGACGAGTGAGCTTGGGGATGGCAAGGCGGGTGTGAGAGAGAGGTACGGGAACAAGAGAAGAAGTGGTGAATAAAGGCAGCTTGAGACCTAGGATGCTGGGATGGGGTAGAAACTGAAAAGGGAGGAAGAGCAATGGGAAAGCACAAGGCGGCTTGTAGGTGGAAGACTGTCACCAGGAGATCCCCTTAAAGTGGACGTCCAGTTAAGGGAGAAGGAGCTGGGGACTCAGAGGAGCAACAGGAAGCAAAACTAAGACACACGGTCCCTGGCAGTGGCGTGATGTGAATTGATTGACACAATCCTGATGCCTTGCCTAGCCAGCGTAGCACAAACCTTGGTAGCTGCACATGAACCCTGACCCGAGAAGCTCCTGGTTTTCAATCTTAGTTTTCACAAAGTATTTTTGGGTTAGTCACCCAAGTTCCTTGAACCCTGGTTTCCTGGGAACCACCCCATCTGCCATGTCAGAGGCTTCTGTAGTCATTGTTTGAATAAACCATGAAGCCCATATGGGAAGGGGCTCAGTAAAATGTAACATTTCCATTCAAAGAGCAGGGTTTTTTTTTTCTTCTTCTTTTAAATAACAAACTATCGTCCCAGTAGTTTGATTCAGGATGATGACTGGAGATTTGCTACAAAGTGTCAGCCTGAGCATCCAAACAGAAGCCCCAGTCTGAAGTCCAGTGGCAGGAGGGCTTCTATTTGCATACTGAAAGGCTCCAGTTCTGATAGGAAATGTTCCAGGGCTGTCGAGGGAAATCCTGCTAAATTACAAAGCTGCCAGCTTTTGCTTTATCAACCTTTAACTCTGGCAGTATTTAGCAGTGTGCCTGTCTGGGCTCAATTTTCCAGTCTTTGATTAACTGACCATCTCGCTGCTCTGCCTGAACCCGGTTCCTTCCCAGCCAACTGGTGGGCTCTTCCCCGCCTCCCCCACCTCACTCCCCTCCTCTGCACTGGCGTTAATCTCTTAGATATTTATTATTCTGAACTTTGATACTTAGGCTGTCACTGGCTTTGGGAGGGGGTATGGGAAATGTCAGGTCTCAATGGATATTATTCCTCTGGTGAAATTCTAACCTTGAGTTTCCCGTCTTGTAACATACCTATACAGAAATAGCCTGGCCCGATCATTTCCTTTTGATGTTTAATTGGCTGTCGGCACTGTGCTTTCTGGGCTGAGAAGGTAATGTTTCTCAGAGAGAGAACAATTCTGGGTACACAAATGAGACTTGTAACAGGGGAGAATGCTCAACGCCCAATCTAATTTTCTCTCCCATCCATGAACATCAGACAATTTTTCTGGCATTAAAGCATCTCGCTCCGTCTTTCTGTCATTAATAAGAATTAAATTCTCTTCCCTCAAATTTAAATGTAATTATATTTTGCCTCGTAAATAAAATTGAATTACCATTTTCAAAATTTAGCGCTAATGCAGTGGCTATGTTCAGAGCTTTAATTTTTCTTAATACTGATGCTACTTTCAGCTTATTTTTTTAAAAAGCATTTAGTTCATTGTGTTGTCAGTTGTGACTTAATTCAATACAGAGCTTTTCAGCTTCTTATCCATCTAACCCATCCAATTATTTTTGTTCTTTTATATGCTTTGTGATTTTCTTTCTTTTTCTTTTCTTTCTTTTATAAGGAAGAAGAGAGATAGAGAACGGAAGCCCAGAGAACCTAAATCTGAATCTGGAAGGTTTCCATCCAGATTTAGGAAGAATCTGGACCAGGTAGATCTGAGAACAAAGGGAGAAGTGGAGTCTAAAAGGGAAATAGTCCAGGCTCATTGAAAGAAATCCCCACCCCACCCCAAGACAGCCCTGATGGTCCTGGATTCTCTTTGCAGACCAGGCTGGCTTTGAACTCTCAGAGATCTGATTGCCTCTGCCTCTCCGTTGCTAAGCTGACGTGTGCAGGCTGCCGGACTCACCCTTTTGTGTCCTGGTGACTTAAAGCAACTGAGTCTTCACGCTTAAGTGCAAGTACCTTCCTGACTGCCCTGTTTCCCTGGCCTCTAATCAAAAATGGTGGTGAGGTATTTATTTGATGAGCTCCTAGAGTTGCACCTACCCGGGTCCTAGCTTCGCCGCCTCCCCTCTCCTCCCAGGGGCTCCCCGCTAGTGAGACCGAGGAACAAATATACTGGACTCTCAGACAGCTCTCTGCTGGAGCACATGTGGTTACTCTCTGGGGTACCCGGAAGCCTCCTTCCCATTCCCTTCCTCCTAATGGTTCTCACGACTCCTCGGCGAGGACCTTCCTGGGTCATCTCCTAGCCAAGTTCATCACTTTCTAACCTCCATGCTCCCGAACCTATGGTGCGCACGCCACCTAGAGCTCTTAGCGGTTGTCATGCTTGGGTGGATTGCAGGGCTTCCGGCACACGAGAGACGTGGGAAAGGGGGACAGGAATGCGTGTGGCTATGGGCTGAGTTCAGGCCTGGAGCTGTTCTCGGATGCTGTCTGTGGAGACTGAGCTACCTGGTGGAGAGGAGGCTGATGCTAATGTGGGGACCATATAAACTCCCCTCTAACCCTGAATTTGTTTGAGGTTAAGAACTGCTGGGCTGATTTAGACCTAATCATGCATAATAAAAAAAAATGTATTCATGCTTCCTTTATTAAGCGCTTACTGAATGCCAGGCACCATAGTAGATAGCTTATGCACATTTACTAAAGCTAATTTGGAAAACAGTCCTGCAAGGAGAGTGAGTATTAGTATCACTCTTAGTGAGTAAGTTGAGGCTTGACCATATAGCCTGGTCCTGCTCCAAATCCCACACGATTTTACGGATGGCACATGCTGCCACTTGATCTCCAATGCATCTCCACTTTTTATCCCATGAAACTCAAGTGCAATGAAATTACAAGAATCATAAAGTACCAGTGCGAGCATTTTCCAGGCGAGAGTCTGTCATGTGCTGCTTCTGTGAGCCAGCAACCCAGAGGAATAAAAGGCAGTGGCAGGCTCCACTCAAATAAAGTCATTTCTAGAAGATAAGATGGGAGAGCGCTTGCTGAGCAGTGGGAATGAAGACCCAATTCATGAGGCGGAGAAGAGAGGCTCTGGGGAGAGAGTGGGAAAGAAGACCCAAAAAGAACCCGGCCCTGGGGCAGTCGGTGCCTAGAAAGCGTCCGAGTGCCTGAACTGATTTAGAAGCCAGTAGACTCTGGAAGAAAAGCAGGCTTTGCTGAGTTTAAGGATCATGTCAAAGAGGTAAAATTCCCCCTGCCTATCTCGAGCAAAAGAAAAACCAGCTAAAGCACTTGGGTGGAGGCTGGGCGCAGACAAGGAGCGTACCCGCTTGATGGGAAAGCTGCTCTCTGGGGAGATGCTCTGGAAGAGGCCAGCCAGTGCTGGACCTTGTCCTTGTCCGGGAAGGCACCGAACCAAGAGGAATGAGGTCTGGACTGTGACAGAAATGGATTCTAGGGCTTGGCTTTAGCTCTGTGGAGTGAGCGGAGGTGGAGGGGAAGGGAGAGTGACTAGGAGGGCAAGGGAGTCACGAGACAGTGAAAATGTCCATCTCGTGATGCTCGGATTTTCCCAGGGAGCTTCAGCTATAAACCCCTCCCCCGTGTGCACGCGTGCGTGCCTGCGTGCCTGCCTGCGTGCGTGTGTGTGTGTTTGTGTGTGTTCCTCGGGGCTCTGCCATCCTCACTTTGACCATTCCCTGGTCAGTCACTCAATGCAATCATCATGAGAACCTAACAAATGTTCAGCCCTGAGCTGGAACTACTAACACATAGACCCTGACCCCATGTTGGTTTGTCTTCAGAGACGTGGCTGCAAAACAGCGCTCAAATCACCACCATGCTTTGGATCCTGAATGCCCCCAGTGGCCGTACGTTTAAGGATTAGTCCCCATTCTGTGGCACTATCAGTAAGTGGTTGACTTTTTACTAGATGAGACCAAGTACAGATAAATTACTTTTACTCAGGGCATTTCTTAGACGGGAATAATGGGATACTGCCTCTTTTTGTCTCTCTCTTTCACTTCCTGGCAGCCATGGCATAGCCGATCCTGCTCCAACCACAGTGTGCTGCCTTGGCACAGATCCAAACGCAGTGAGGCCAAATGGCCATGGACTGAGCTTCCTAAACTGTGAGCCAAACTTAAGCTCCACTCTTTCTTGATTACCTCCCAGGCATTTTATCACAGACACAAACATCTGCCTTTACAGGGCTCTCATGTCTTTCTGAATATTTGTTACTTTCTCCGATGGGCATTTTAACCAAATCATAATTAGCAATAACATGAACCGAGCACATATCATTGGCCAAGTTACATGCTAAGCTCCTTTTTAACATTATCTTAAACAGTCCCCACAAAGAAGTAGGTAGGTTCTACCATGATCTCCATTTATTTTGGCTTAAAGGGTGATGGAACTTCTCTAGAGTTATATTTAGTAAGTAGCCAGGGTTCGAATCCAGGTCTGTCTGTGTCAGGGACTCCTTCCAGCATGGGACTCTCCTCTGTCTTTCTACATGAGTCCACATACATGCCTGGTATCAGCTATGACCAAGGAGGATGAGATCAATGAATCTATTCAAAGTCCTTTTCAATGGTGTAGGTATGTGTGTGTGTGTGTGCAGGTGATCACATGTGTGTGCTAGCCACACACACGTGTGTGAGTGCATGTAGAAGTCAGAGATCAATGTCGGCTTTATCCCTGATCACTTTTAAACTGTATTCTTTGAGACAAGATTTCTCACTGAACCCGGAGCTGTACTGGCTGTCTAGAGAGCCCCTGGGGTCCACCTGTCTTCATGCCTCTCTCTACCCATTGCTGAGCTTTAGATACACAATGCAGCACCCGGCCTTTACAGAGGTGCTGGGGATTGGCTTTCATGCTTGCACAGCGTTTGGCCACTGAGCCATCGCTCTAACCCCCTTCCTAGTGGTTTTGTCTTCGTTGTTTTCAGACCCGACTGAAGTGTACTCAGAAAGCTCAGCCAAAGCCATCCCCGCCTCCTCCCAGGCTGTGGAAGTTCATTGCAGATTAACAGTGCTAGGCATGGGTTATAGACCCATCGTAAATTAGCTTTTCGGCCACGTAATGAACAGTATGAGGCAGCGTGGCTTTAAGAGGGCCATTTATTATATTGCAATAAACAGAGCTATATAAAGAGAGTTATTCCTGAGACGGCACATCTGTGCTCACAATCATGTCTTTACGTGAGCTTTGCAAACAGGGATGAAAGTCCAATTTAGACTGTGCATTGAACAGCAGTTCTCCATTCAGCAGGAAAGGTAATTCTAGCTATTCTATAGGCATAGATGCTGTGTGGGTCTTGTTTTTTGCCAAAGATCATAGCCATCTCTCTTGGTCACAATCGGAGCTGTTAATCCAAACCATAATGAGCTGACTGGAGTTTCACTTTAACAGTGTGGAGTGCTGGGGCAGTGATTGGAGGTGTGTGTGAGTATATGTGTGCATGTGTGTGTGTGTGTGAGTATGTGTGTGCACATGTGTATGTGTGAGTATGTGTGTGCACGTGTGTGTGAGTATGTGTGCACGTGTGTGTGTATGTGTGTGCACATGTGTGTGTGTGAGTATGTGTGTGCACGTGTGTGTGCTCCCTTCTCTGCTCCCCAGAATGCACACACTTATCTTTCTTATCTCTCATCCTGTCTGATTAAAAAAAAGGACCTATCATAGAGTAGGTGTGTTAAAATGTGGCGTAGATTGGAAAGGGGAGGCTTGGTATGGATGGAATGAGCTGTAAGATGTAGAAACAACCGACTGATGTCAGTGCTGTGTGAGGCTGTTCACCCGTGTTCTCATTTGGTCCTCATACTGGGAGGGTCTAATAAGAGACTGTTTACAAAGAGCTTGCCAACAGAATTACCCTTTGTATGACCAGATGCCCCAGCCATGTGCTTGTCAACCCACCTGTGCATCCATCTGCGCATCCATCCATGGATCCATCCATTCATGCATCCATCCACGGATCCATCCACCCATGCATCCATCTGCGCATCCATCCACCCATGCATCCATCCATGGATCCATCCATTCATGCATCCATCCGCACATCCATCCACCCATGCATCCATCCACTCATGCATCCATCCACACATCCATCCACCCATGCATCCATCCACCCATGCATCTTTACTGAGCAGGTGTAGCAAGTAGGTCAGACCTTCGTTGAGTCCTGGGGCTATAGCCACTAATGGACACATTTGGCTACCGTTCATCCATGGTGATTACTATCCAGTGTCGCTCTAAGCCAGAAAGGAATTGCAGGCATATTTCAGAGGATCCTAAAACCCACACCGAGTTAATCTTTCATTTGAAGGAAAGGATGAAACAAAAAGGACAGTATGGTGGGGCAGGTGCTCCCCCCGAGCCCTATTTCCTGAGCTCTCTTAGGATCCCTTGCGGCCTCGGCCCCAGACAAGTCTCAGTAAAATGCATCTCGAATCACAGGAGCCACCGTCGGCATTGGCAAATGGCACTTGCTGTGCTTTGAGATGGAAACGTTTCTCACGGGCTCGTCTGCTGAACACTTTGTCCTCAGCTGATGGTGCTACTTGGGGAAGCTCTAGAAACTTGGTGAGGCGGAATGCGGCTGGAGGTGGCAGGTCACTACCGTGGTGCTGACGGGAGGCGTCTGCATTCTGGGTCCCTAGCTGGTGGTGCTGCTTGGGACACTTGGGCACCTCTAAGAGGTAGAGCCTCTGGTGGAAGAAATGCAGCCCACCCCCACTTCTTGCTCAGGCTTCCTGACCGTGGTAAGACTGTGACCCTCCAGCCGAGCGCCTGCTGCCACGTCTGTCTTCCACACCAGAATCGAATGGCTCCTCTGGGATTATCGTCCAGAATAAACCCTTCCTCCATTAAATACCTTGCCAGGTATTTTAGCACAGCCAGCTAGACAAGCAACCAATGCTGTTGCTGTGGGCGTGCCCTGTGGGTCTCATGTCCCGTCGCCCTCCTGTCTCTTGCACTGTTTCCCAGCCATCATGTGGTGAAGAACCTCTTCCATCACATACTCCTACCGTAGTGATGGCGTGCCCCCAGCAACCCTGGACCTAACCTTCTGAAACTGTGATGTGAGACAGCTCTCCCCTCCTCTAAGTTAAGTCATCCTCTCGTGATTCTGTTCCGAGCTAAACAAAAGCACCCAGCGCAGCACCGTTCAACATCCCAGGGCCGAACAAGATGAGCATGTGCTCTTTGAATTCTTTGCTCACTGAAAGGAGAGGTTTCAGACTAGAGGGCAGGGAAGAAGAAAAAAACTCCACAACCCGAGGAGTTCAGATTTAGGAGCCTGAGAACAGGGCCACACCACGGACTGGGGCTGAGTGGTCCCATGTAACAGCTGACCCCCCCACCATGCCAATCCCTTTCCCCAATATTCACCAATGGAGCAGTCATGTCCAGTCCAGCTTGGGTCGCAGTTGCAAAGCCCGGTGTCTGGGAGGAAGGTGCCATGGCCTGAGCACTGGTCCAAGCATGTGGCCCTGGGCGTCTCGCAGTTGGTGCCTCCCCATCCCACAGAGCAGTGGCATTCGCCTCTCACGCAGACACCCCGGCTGGAACATGTGGGGTCCATGCAGTCCACTGTGACATGGGAGGAAGATGGTACAGTAAACACGGACACCGCAGGGTGATCCTGGGAAGGGGCATGCTGCTAAAGGCATCTGTCCACTGGGGGAGATTACAGGTATGGTAAGGAGCAGGCCTCCCGTGAATGGCGGACCTCACCTGTAACATGCAGCTACAAGTCTCTGTTTTCTGGCTTGTGAGGTGAGCCAAGTATAGACATCAGCATGGCATCCAGAGCCCACCATGTTTGCCGTAAGACAAGGAGGCCCCAATGGGGAAACTGAGGCTCAGAGGGATAAATAATTTATGCCAGGTAACACACATAAATTCTACCAGAAAGGCTTTTCCTTGTGTGTGTGTGTGTGTGTGTGTGTGTTTGTACATGTATATGGTACATGCACACGAGTGTGTGGGTGTATGTGTCCATGACTGTGCAGGAAGATGCTGGGTGTCTTCATATACTGCTTTCTGTCTTATTTAACTAAGATAAGATCCCTCATTGAGCAGAAGCTCTGAGCCTTCTAACTATAAAACAGACAGGACCAACATCCGGATCTATCAGGTTGCTCTAAGGAACAAGTTATGAGGAGGATCTGAGAGACTAGATAAACTGTGACGTCACGGAGGTTATTTTTCCATCCCCTCAGTAGTTTGAGTAGTGAGGCTTGAACAAACTATGGGCTCATCTATAATCCAGACATTTAAACGCACTAATTTCATGCCAATGCCTGGGCAACATGGTCTGGGTATAAAAGAGCCGCAGGCACAAAGAGGCCGAGACTTTATGACAGAGCACATGCTGGGGCATCTGTTTTGAGGACCTAGTCTTCTGGAGGAGGCTCTTCAGCCATCTCAGATTTAGAAGGAGTTTTATTGGGCAATCTCAATGGTAGGCAAATGAGAAGGCCAGGGGCCGTTCAAAGCAGTGTAGTGATCGTGGCCAAAACTGTCATTCGTTTAGATGCTCGTCTGTGCTACGTTTGATATTAAGCATTTTATGTAGCTCTTCTTAATCTGTTATTTCTGTTAACTAATTTTTCCAGGGCGGCACAGAAGGAATTTACATTTCAGCCTCTCTCTCCCCTGTCTACATCGCTTGCTATTTTCTCTTATAATCAGACTGGTTTAAAAATACATTTGTGCATATATGCCCACATAAACACATGAAGTGCTTTAAAAATAGAAACCAAATCAAAACACGGAAAGAAACAGGACAATGTGGGGCATTAATAAAGTCCAATGCAGGCAAATGACTCTTCTCTCACGGTCTCCAGACGCCATTTAGTAACGGCTAAAGCGTGACCTGCTCAAGTTCGGGTAATTAAAAATAACAAAGACAACAACAGTGATAAATTCTCATGACGGTTCTCAGATCCCAGAACCTCAGAAGGATTATTCCAGCCTATTAGGCTACTATGGCAATTCCCTCGGTCTAGAGAGCTTTCCAACTTGACAGGAAACAACTCCATGGTTCCTATCCAGAGACCTATGAAGGTATTTTCCTGTCTTGTGAGTACCTGGCCCTGCTTTGGGTTGACCCTACCTCTGGGCCCCCAGGGTGTCCTCATTGTGGATCCTGTAAATATTCAATGTTAGCTTGCAGGTTAGGACAGTTTTAGTGTCACGGATCTGTCCTTCCACAAACAGAGGGAGCGAGGAGCCGCAAAGGGAATCCCACATCTCAGCAGAACAAAGACCAGGAGGAGCTGGTGAGGGGTCACCTCCTGTCCAGACAGTTGGACTTCATGCCTCCAGGTGACCTGGAAGTGGGGGGGGGGCGCTCACAGAGGTCCACATGGCAGGGAAAAGGTAGTTCTTGGCACCCTTGTTAGACTTGATGAACTCATTGAATGTCCTTGGCCTTGAGCCCTGATTCTCAACCTAGGTCTGTAATCTCTGCTTCAGTGATTCTCTGCCAAAGAGGCTTGGAGTGACCTGGATCTGCCCCCTCCCCGGGCCTCGGGGTGACAGCAGTTCCAAGAAAAGATAAAGCTGTCTTCTTCCCTCACTCTGGGACAGTCTCGTGACCATGGGTTATCTCCCGGGAGGGAGGGAGGGAGTTGTGTGTAATGCAGGAAGGACCAGCAGGCCTAGGAGGGAGGAGGTATCTGCGAGGTAGGCTAACTAGAAGGCTTGCAGCTCATCCCCTTCCCCCTTTTCACAGCGCCAGGATTCTTGGCAGGAGCTTGGCCCCTTAATGAATGACGATGCCCACATGGCCAGGCTGCAAGTGCAGCCCCCCCCCCCCCAACACCAATGTTCCATGCTTCAGTGACCATACGAGCCATTAGATGCCCTTCAGGACCGAGCGTGCGGAGTCTCACTTTTCACTGCAGAAGATCTATGTCTGCTCTCTCCTGCCCCTCCCCTAGTCCCTGCTTCAAGCATCCCACCCCTGGCTCCTTCCAAGCTTTAAAAAATACGGGGGCTATAAACTTCAGAAGAAGGAAGAGGGGGGCAAAAGAGTAAGCTTGTTAGCTGATGTTTTATAAACAGGGGGGGACCTGTTAGCAACAGAGCCCAGGGAGGAGGCCGAGGAGGAGGGAGGGGGAGGTAGACCCTCCGAAAACATTATTATAAACACGAGGTTGCTCAAGCATGTTTTAGCAGAGAAAAAAAATAATAACAATAAAAAGGAACCAGTCCCAGATGGCCCTCTTCAGAAAGGAGACCGGGAGGAAAAAGGCTTCGTTTCGAACAGACCACGTAAATCAAAGCTCTGTACATTAGTTTTTTACTCTTGAAAAAATATCCCACAGCTCTGGGGAGGGGCCCGCTGCTTAGCGTCCTTCTGTCTGGGGGAATGCGCCATAGGCAGGGTTCAGGTAGGATGAAGGGGGGCTGTTCTAATAGGAATCTCTCCTCACTCCCCTCTCCTGTGCAGGGTCTCCGCCTCACGTGATCCAGAGAACAGGACAGCAGGGGGAGATGTTCACACTCCAGGTAAGGAAAGCCAGGCCGGCCCCTGTGTTCCGGGGCTGCACTCCCACCTCTGTCCCCAAAGCTAAGGGGTCTGCGTGGGGCCTCACTACTCCCTGGAGGGCTCTGTGTAACTGAGACAGGAAATGCCTTCCAGACATCCATCCCGCCTGGCTTCCTCCTTTAGGCCTGTTAACATTCTCTCCGCTAAGAGGGAATGGTGTTGCGAACGAAGGCTTTCCATCAAATCCTAAATGGGTTCCCGCCTTCCTAGGATCCTCTCCCTCCCACTGGGGAAGGAGCCAGGGTGCTGGGGGGGGGGGGAGGCAGGGGGTGGTGGCAAGTGTGTGCATCGACCATCAGCTGCAAAAGGCAAAGTCCATCCATTTTCAGAGCCCAGAGGAAGTGAAGAGTGAGACATGGTCATTCCCAGAATAATGCTATGGACATAACAGCCACACTTATGGAGCCTTTAATAGGTGTCGGCCACTGGGCTAAGTGCTGGATATGGGCTATTTAACTCGGCCCTCGCGGTGGCCTCCTGAGGAAGGGAGCCTCACTTTATTGGAAGGGGAGACTGAGCCAGGACTCAGAGGTATATTGGATTTCAAAGCATGGAGTTTTGAAAACTGTCCCATATTGGATGCTGGCCTCCTCCTTAGCGGCCCAGCCCCTTATTGGATGCTGGCCTCCCCCTTAGCGGCCCAGCCCCTTATTGGATGCTGGCCTCCCCCTTAGCGGCCCAGCCCCCATGTGATGCTCACCTTCCTCGCAGCTCTCTCCCTTGTAGCCGGGGTTGCAGATGCAGGTGCCCATGATGCAGGTGCCGTGGCTGCTGCAGGCCACGTCGATGCATTGGTTGGTGGGCACGTCGCACTCGGCGCCCTTCCAGCCGCTGTGGCACAGGCACCTGCCCTTCATGTACTGGCCATTCCCGCTGCACAGCACGGGACAGGAGGCTGCGGAGACATCACCAGAAGCCGGGGTGAATATCCATGATCCAGCACCCTGCTGCTGCTGCTCTGCGTTCTCTCTTCCCCTCAGCTTGGTGGATGACCTCCGTGGCTTGGTAGGACACACCCGTGTGTGCCCGTCACCCGTGTCCCTCGCGTTACTTCGTTCCAGCTGGGGCACCTCTGGAGTTGGAACCCAAGGTGTGTGAGGCAAGGCCAGCTGCTGTAAATGGCCTTACCAGTTTTTCCAGCCACTTGAGATTCAGCTGGAGCACCCTGGCTGCCAGGAGCATTAGGCTGGAGGCTGGCATCTGTTCCTTATTACCACCGGAAAAGACTGGGGTTCCTGGGTGCCCTGCCACCGCCACGCCACTGACC
>NC_022023.1:3161454-3181247 GCF_000317375.1 Microtus ochrogaster
CCCCCCCGCTCCAGCCCCTTATATCACAGCCTCTCGGAGAAGTGCTGAGCCCAATTTAGCTCTTTAAAGTGTGTTCCCACAATGCCTCTTAGCATAAAGGCTTTGTGATCATCTCTAGGAAGGATGCTATACAAGGATAGATTATACTGCATTGTGGAGCGAGTGCTCACCCAGCCTGAGATAAAATCCGGCTTTGTTCTATGCGACTCTTAACTAGAAGTGCATGGGAAGAGACAGCAATTCTCCTTAGGGGGAATGACTCAGCTCTCTGCACCTGCTTCGCTGGGCCCTACCTGGCTTCCTTCACTTCCGGAGTACCCAGCAGGCAATCAGCCTGCTTTCCAGGGCTGCCAGCTTGACTGTCTCTATGCAAGTCTATCTCATATTAGCGGAAGTGAGCAGGGTCCCCGGAGCTGCACCCTGGGCAGGATTTGGAGGCTGCCATTCCCTTGGCCTGGAAAATCATCACCGCTTTTCATTCTTGAGTTCCACAAGCCTTGGCCTCGGGTCCACCCCGTCTCTTCTCTACACCTTTCTGAGCAGATCTTCCTCTTGCCTAGCTGGCCTGACCCCTGTGCTGTCCATAGCTGGACACCAACGGCTGACAGGGTGTGGCTCTACCTGCTAGCTCCCTTCCCCAGGCTCCTGAGGAGTGGCTCTGGGCAGTCCTTCCTGGGCACCTCAGGAGTCTGTAGAGCACACCCCAGGGATCCCTAAGATGTGGGAAGCAGTTACCACTAGGCCACCTGAGCACTCACCTCGGCCGCAGTCAGGGCCCAGAAAACCCAGGAAGCAGTGGCAGGTCCCCGAGATACAGTCACCATTACCGTAGCAGTTGCTGGGGCAGTTATCCACTGATTCTGTAAGAGAAGAGAGGGAGAGTTGAAAGAAAGTGGGGTTGGCTCCTTGCTACAGAGCCCAGCGTCCAGACTCTTGTGAATCCAGACCTACTGGAACACACATACGCATGTGAGTGTGTGTGTGCACGCATGCACGCGCGCCACACACACACACTCACACACACACTCACACACACACACACACACTCACACACACACTCACACACACTCACACACACTCACTCACACACTCACTCACACACTCACTCACACACAGTCACACACACACACTCACACACCACACACTCACTCACACACTCTCACACACACTCACACACACTCACTCACACTCACTCACACACACACACACTCACACACTCACTCACACACACACTCACACACAGTCACACTCACACACAGTCACACACTCACTCACACACACACTCACACACACTCACACACTCACTCACACACACACACTCACACACACTCACACACACACTCACACACTCATACACAGTCACACACTCACTCACACACTCACTCACACACACTCACACACTCACAAACACAAACACTCTCACACACACACTTTTTTGAGACAGGGACTCATGAACTTGCTCTGTAGTGAAGGATAACCTTGAACTTTGGATCCTCCTATCTCTGCCTTGGGATTACAGATGTGCACAACCATGCCCTGTCCCATGCAGTGTAGAGGTCGAAACCCAAGGCTCTGCACAGGGTGCCCCCCACTCTACCCACTGACTCACACCCCAGCCTCTGTGCGTGGTTTATAAATACTTTATGTATATTTTTAAGTATGTTAGCACTTCAGCTAAACATTGTTGGTAGGAAGCAGAGCGACTTGTGAGCAGTGGTGATCTTTGGTTCTGTTCCACGCATGCACCAGTGTGTCTTTTCTCACCTTTTCTTCCCTGTGTCCATCTATCCTCTCACTCCCCACCCCTGTCTCTAGCTGGGGCGGCTACAGCAGCCTGCAGGTACCCTTTCAGCACTATTCTCCAATGACAGCCTGGGGGAATCTGTGATACGAACTTGATGCTGCTATCCTGGTACTGAACCCTCTACGCTGGTCCTCACTGGCTGCAAGAAAAACCAATGCTCTGTTGAAAGCCGTACACCTTTCTGTCCCCCTGCCACTCCACAGCCCACTTTTGGGTGGACTGTCACTGCCTCTGACTTCCCTAAGACCACGGATAGCAGTCAGAGAGGCGGGATCTGAACATGTGATTTAGGACTTCGAGCTCGCACGCCTTCCCTGATGCCACACTCGCAGGGCCTTGCAGAAACCCATTCCATAGCAGAATGTAGGGGTCTGAAGTAAGCCGCAAGGCAGCAGAGGAACCAGGGAAGGGCGGGGAATTCTAGAACTTTCAGAGGTTCCCAGGGAGCATCAAGGCCAATGTACTCACTTAACAGAAAAGGAAACAGGCTCCGAGCATGGCATTGACTCACAGACTGAGCTGGCCGACTAGGAGTGAAAGCGGAGGAGTGGACTGGAAGGGCCGGCGGCTGTAAGGATTCCATTTGTCTTAGCTCACAAGGATCCGTCAAGAATCCAAGTCTGGGGGCCGGAGGGATGGCTCAGCCGTGAAGAGTGCCTACTGGTGTTGCAGAGGACCAGTGCTGGGCTCCCACGTTCACTAGCTCACAACTCCCTCTAACTGCAGCCCCGAAGGGTCTGCTGCCCTCTTCTGTCCTCTGCAGGTATTGCACTCATGTGCGTATACTCCCTTATACACATAATTAAAAATAAAATATTCGTCCCAGCACTTGGGAGGCAGAGGCAGGCGGATCTCTGTGAGTTCAAGACCAGCCTGGTCTACAAGAGCTAGTTCCAGGACAGGCTCCAAAACCACAGAGAAACCCTGTCTCGAAAAACCCCCCCCAAAATAAAATAAAATAAAATATTCGTATAAATGAATAAGTTTTTTAAAAAGTCGAGACCTCTATGAAAGAGGCATCACCATTTTAGACCGGTGCTGATCTGAGTAACAAGGTAACAAGTGACCGGCCACCTTGTCTACAGCGTGGCAAAGAGAAAAATCTTTTCCTGGAGGTAAGGGGTTCAATGTGTCGGGTCCATTCTTCCAGTACCATGCTGTGTGACCAAAAGCAACTGTCTTCCCCTCTCTGAGCCTCACTTTCCTGTCTATACAATGAAGGTGATGGTACAGGTGACTCCCTGGGATGGTTTCCTGTTTGAAAACATCAGGAATTATAATGAAGGGAGAGATCAGTCGGATGGAGAGGGCATCACACCGTGAACGCGGCAGACGCTCAAGGGTACCATGCCAACTGCTAGGGCAGAAGGCTGGAGTAAGAGCCTGGTGACGCCGAAAAGGAGCAGGAGGCACTGATAGATTCCCTCAGTGCCAGAGCGCATGCGCTGTTGCCGAAGCCCTGGTTTTGGTTCTGAGCCCCATGACGCACATTCTGCATGGCTTGCCGGAACTCGTCCTACCGCAGAAGCCGGGGGTGAACCAGGCAGGTTTCTGGGACAGCAAGGCCACCAATGAAGGCAGCAAAGGAACCAGTGGGAGGGGAGAACATTCTAGAACCTTCAGAAATTGAGAAAACAGACTGGAGAGCAAGAGCCGCTGCTCCAACACGTGGCCTCCCCTCAGGCCTAATGGTCTGTCTAGGTGACGAAACTGTGGGAAAAAACGGGTCTGAGTATTTCCCGGCAGGCTTTTCCTGAAAGAGTTCATGTTCCTAGGTGTTTAAACCAGTACTGGCCTCCTAAATACACTTCTAAATAAAAGCCACGCACAAAATATCACTCTGGACGTTTTTTTAAAACCAAAGAGTCCAAGTAAAGTTCAAGGCCGGGTGAGTTTCCCTTTGAGCTACTGCTAACCTTACAATGGAAAGGACATGTCCCCCAGCCCAGGAGCAGGAGCCTAGCGCAGGGAGGCCCTGGCCTTGGGTCTTCCCCTGCCGACCCCCTCATCACAGTGCTCATTCTCTCTGCATGTCCTGGTTCCCGCCTTCTGTTTCCTCTTCCAGAGCTACTCCTAAGGCCACGACCTCCGAGGAGCCTTCCTGGCAGCTCAAGCAGGCCGAGTTCTCATCACTATAGAAACACCAGATGGTCCACTTTGTTAGCTATGAACCGTTGAGTTTAGAAACTCACTTTATTCATCTGGGCTGTTACCCTGGACTCTAACCCAACACGACTCTCGGTCTACTTCCAATGTGCTTGCTGAGAGAATTCTCTGGGTGGTCTCCCAGATCTAAAAGTGCTACGGTTCTGTCCTTCTCGAGCCAAAGGCATGGGCTGTCCCTCTCGATAACTCACGTTAACCACTAGCTGCTTTTCAGCAGGTCACGCCTGCAGGCAACCAGTGTACACTTCTAAATCTGGAGTTATGATACCTGCATGACATAACCCGTTTATCACCCGCTAGAAACCCTTGGCAGCTAAGTGAGGAAAGCATAGTTTTCTGGGATGCAGTAGAATGCCAGCTCAGAAATCTGACAGGATGGAAGCCTAGATCCTTAAAAATTTGGCCTGGGCTGTCAGTGTTGGGGAAGGCATACGTTTGAAGAGACAGGAAATTGTTTTAAGATGACCCCGCGAAAGGAAAGGGAGTCATTGGGGGAACATTTGCTTTGGATAAAATGTTTCTATGTATAGATGTTCTTCCACATAGAGGGATTTAAGCAGCCTGGGGTCTACTTCAGATCCCATGAGTATGGGGCTGGAGAGATAGCTCAGCAGTGAAACAAATGACACTCTTGTAGAGGACCGGGGTTCAGTTCCCAGCTCCCACATGGTGGCTTACAACCCTCTGCAACTCCGTTCTAGGGGATCTGATGCCCTCTGCTGGCTTCTGTGGGCACTGCATCATATGGTGCCCATACATGGACTTTTTGCCCTGGCAATGCTGAAGCATGCATTGGCTGCCCGTGTATGGTGGTTCTGTTGAACTTGTCCATTTTGGGTTTCATGGTCTAAGCTGATGAGGACGACTGAGTCTCTTCCTCAAGAGGGCGCCAGATCTCATTACAGATGATTGTGCACCACCATGCGGTTGCTGGGAGTACACGCAGGCAAAACATTTACACGCATTTTTAAAAATGCAGAAAATAGATGATGATCCTGTGGATACTGAATCTCTACTGACCACCTCAATACCTCTGTGCTCATGGCTGGGGTAGAAGTGACCACTGTAGGTGTGTGAGAAGCATGCACTTTTCTACATAAACCTTTTGTCCGTTCCCAGTCCGTGTGTGGTGAGTCTCTGCCCCTGCGTTCCTTCTGCTCAGCTAATGCTCACACTTCCGGTGCTTTTGTCTAGCAGAAGGTGTACCTTCCCATCGGCCTGAATTGGAATTCGGAATCCAGCTGCCTGTGAGTAACCAGTTTTCATAACTGGCTATCTATGGCATGCTGGGAAACGCAGGCCTTCTCCTCCTCGCGTTGGAAACTCATGGAGAACTTGGCTGTGGAACCAAGGTCTGCTTATTACTCAAGCAGAGGTCCAACCTTTTTTTTTTTTTTTTTTTTTTTTTTTTTTTTTTTTTGGTTTTCGAGACAGGGTTTCTCTGTGGTTTTGGAGCCTGTCCTGGAACTAGCTCTTGTAGACCAGGCTGCTCTCGAACTCACAGAGATCCGCCTGCCTCTGCCTCCCAAGTGCTGGGATTAAAGGCGTGTGCCACCACCGCCTGGCAAGGTCTCACCTTCTAATGCCTACCTCTGGCTGCTATGTCAGACGATGACAGCCAATGCTATAGACAAAGACTGAACTTGGACCTCATGACCTGGCCTTGACTTTAGCTTGTGACATGTGCACTTCGTTACATCTGTTCTGACTCCTCTGTTCCTGATGACGACCGAGCTCAGCTTACGATGAGCAACCAAAAGGAAAAGCAAGACAGGCTAGGTGGAGATCTTAGCATTTAATACCACCCTAAGCTCAGGTTAAGGGGAGAGTTTGAGGGTCTCTTCACCCTGTTAAATGAACCTATAAACACACAATCATACAATCTAACTCAGTCCTCACAATAATTAAAAAATTAGGTATCATGTCCAATCATTTTATGGTCGTAATGGAGACTGAGAGTTGTAGTTATTGGTTCAAGTGCACAGAGCTCAGAAGGTGAATCACGGCCTGGGAAGTGCTATACAACCCGGGCCAAAACATGGGCTCTGGAGCCAGGTTGTCTCTTGTGACATCTCTCCATCCTCCGTTGTGGTGTTAGTCACATGACAGTATCATAGAGAATGAGCAGGGTCATGTTTGACATGGAGAGTGGCTGGCCTAGGACCTAGCTGGGTTGGTCTTTCAGTCTTAAGAAAGATCCACACATGTCTTCCATTTGTGAATTCAAAACACTCAGTCTAATGAATCCAAATAAGGAGATGTAGGTTATTTGGGGGGTAAATATACACATATGCAAAACACACACAGAAAATCCTCCTGGCAAAAATGAGAAAGCAAACAACCCATGTTCCTAGCGTGCGGGGGCAGGGTGTTGGGGTGAGTCTCATGTTCCTAGCATGCGGGAGCGGGGTGTTGGGGTGAGTCCCATGTTCCTAGCGTGCAGGAACAGGGTGTTGGTGTGAGTCCCATGTTCCTAGCGTGCGGGGGCGGGGTGTTAGGTGAATTTTCTTCTGGGTAAAGCACTGTCAGAGCAGATTAAACCTGTTATCTCCCTCAAGGCCCGACTCCGGCACACTCATGACAACACCTAAGAGAACTTTCCCCTTGTGTTTTCCAGACTGGCGCTGGGCAGGCGCCAGGTGCCAGAAAGCTCTTCTGTGGCCAGCGAGGTGTCAGTCCCTGTAGGCACCCCAGCTTTCTTTACAGATGACGGAATCCAAAGGTCTTCCATCTGCAGCCGTCTAGGTCAACACAATGACAGAACTTGACAGAGCCCCTGACAGCCTGGGCCTGATGCCAGCCCTGCGCTGGCATTTGAGCTGGGAGGCCCTGTTCTCACTCAAACCCAGAAGTCTACCAAGCCATGACAGAGACGCTCCGCGGAGGGGTCCAGGAAAAAAGTCTTCCCTCGGCTTCATGCGTCTTAGCTCCTCATTCATTATTTCTGTGGGGGAATCAAATTCCACTAGCAAGATGGATGCCATGTCTGGTTTCCCAAAGAGCCCGTTGAGGGTTGAATATAAACCAAAATGGTCAAGGACGCTTGCTGTGTTGGCAGCTAAGCAGGAGCCCGATGTGGAAGTGGAGGAGGTCATAGGGCACCGGCATGGTGCAGCCATCACGCTGGAGAGGAGAGGTTGGGATCTAAGGAAAGCTCTTCCCTTGCCTGTCCTTATTGTGCGCGCTTAGAAGGGAGGCAGTGACAGGAAGCTCACAGCCGGACTCCGCGGCATTCTCGGATCATATTTAGAGTTATGAGTTCACATCTGGCAGCCACATTGAAGACACTGATAAGATAAGCTAACACGCTCGCCGGGGAGCGGGAGGAAAGATAAGGGAGCCCGAAGCCACATTTCAAAGAAGGAATTCGTGAAGGGATTGAGAATTGAGCTCAGACAGTGCGACCTCTGTTTCAAATCCATACATCACATGAAATGATGGTCCTGATAGGCGGATCTACGGGCAAGGACAATCCGTAGTCTTTGGGAAACTGGCTTTGTTCGAGTCAGGACAGAACACACTTCCTGGTTGGGTTGTGCTCTATTTATGTGCAAACATCTGTCCAGATACCGAGGACCGAAGATAGGATGTGTTCATGTCACTTTTCAGTCGACAGCAAAAGGTATCAGCCTTGATCCAAAGCAGGGCTAGTTGACGGACTAAATGAATGGTACAAGGCCCATGCTGGAGAAACCTGGGAAGACCAACCCTCAGTTGAGGAACTGCCTCCATCACACCGGCCTGCAGGCATGTCTGTGGGGCATTCTCTCCATTAACGATTGACGCGGGAGACCCCAGTTCACTATGGGTTACCACCCTCAGGCAGGTGGTCCTGGATTGTATAAGATCACAAGCTGAGAAAGCCACAGAGAGCAAAGCAGTAAGTCGTATTCCTCTGTGGTCTCTGATTCAGTCTTGAGTTCCTGCCTTGGCTCCCCGTTGCTGGTGGACTATAAATAAACCCATTCCTCCCCAGGCTGTATTCAGTCACTGTGTTTATCACAGCAATAGAAAGTAGCTAGGCAAGGTCATACATTTTCTGTCTTTAGACATATTCAAGCAGAGGAAACACTAATGACTGGTGGGGGTACCATGGATGGGGAATTAATTAATGATAAATTAAATTAATTAAGCCTGCAACCTAAGGTATGTACCATGGTATAAAGGAATAAGTTGATATACCAAGAAACTTGGGCTTTCTTCCTACTCCTGGCACCAGAGTTTCAAGTGCCCTTGGCCAACGAAGTCTCTTCCTGTCTCTGGCCCTATCTTTTCAGTTCTAACATTTATTTAATTTGTGCAGTTACCCTTTGCGGAGGAACTGCTCTGGGTATTAGGCTTAGGAGCTATTCTAGTGAAGATGACGGCCAAGGTGATTGGTCAAGGCTAAGAGACCCAGTGAGTGGAACCCAGCTGACTCTATGGAAACTGTACAAGTCAATGAGAAGTCTGAGGAAATCATCCTGATGTTTGCAATGGTGTGAGGGTGGAAGAGAAGTCTGGTCCTTTCAGGGCAGACTCGGCGATCCACTGGGCGCTCACTGAGTGCCTCTAGCTGAACCTGGCTGGTCTCTGTTCCTGGGTCTGTCAGCAGTGACTTTCTCAGGCTGCTCACTGTAGTTCCATAGCCTTCCCCAGAGACAAGGGCAGCTGAGCTTTCCTGCCCTGGCTGAGAGCACTTGCTGAAGAGGCCTTAGCTGCAGGCAGGCTGCTGATGAGATGGACGAGAGCTGTGTCATTCAGCACAGGGATCTGGAGGGGGTGAGTGCTCCGTGCCTGGAGGGACCTTTACTTCCTGGGACCATTTACCCTCAGGTGCTCCTGGCAACCAGTGTTCCTTTTAAGTTCCTTCCGAAGCAACAGGCGCAGGCAGGCTGTGTGACATCACCAGTCCTTTGTTCGTGGTCATCCTGTCCAGGCTGAGTATTTTCTTCAGGGAGACCCCATTCACAGCTGAACCCCATTCTGGTCTCATTCTACTGTTTTGGACCAATCAGGGTCTTGCTTTTTTATATTCAAACTGGAAGAGATCAACTAGAAGGAACGAATAACTCCAGTTTTTTGGTTTTTCTAAGACAGGGTTTCTCTGTCCAGGAACTAGCTTTTGTAGACCAGGCTGGTCTTGAACTCACAGAGATCCGCCTACCTCTGCCTCCCGAGTGCTGGGATTAAAAGTGTGAGCCACCACCATCCGACCCTAATTTTAAACTTCTAAACAGCTATTAGAAAGGACTTTGCCTGCACTCAACATTTGTCAGAGAAATCATCAACATTTGGAATGGCAGATGTACCGATTGCAACAATCTGATCATCACATATCATAAACATGCAGAGATACACCACAGTGCGCCCCTTACACATCGTGTACATGCATAGATACATCACAGTGCACCCCTTTTGTGAAATTCTGTATGGCGTTGAAAACTGAAAATATATTTTAAAGATTGGGAATGTGGGGTTTGGTGGTGGGAGCAAAGATCTAAAGATAGGAACCAATCCTAGCACTTGGGACGTGAGGCAGGAGGATTCAGAAGTCCCAAGTCATCCTTGGGTACATAGTGAATCTGAGGGCTATGTGATACCCTGTCTCAAGGAATATTAAAACAAACAGAGAAAGAAAAAGACAGAATGAAAGAAAGGAAAGCGAGGACTGGGCAAGGCCATTCTGGCGAAGGAGGAACCCAGTCAGAGGGAGTGGGCTTAGGCCGGGATGCGTGGCTGTCAGCTGAGAGAGAAGCCAGGCCTACAAAGACAGAAAGAAAGAGTTCTCAAGATGCTGGTTCTGGGAGGCCCTCCATTGCCCTCAGCCACAGCCCGCAGCGCTTTGCGAAAGAAACGCTCTGTGGCTCCAGCTTTCTCTCCTGGTCACCTGAGTGTGATTTTGCTCCTGGCAACTGAGAGAGCCCCAGGACAGACACTCACCTGTGCCCCTTCTCCGGGCTGACACACGAGACAGTTGCAGGGTGGAGGAGAAATGACAAGAAGAGACCCTCGTTTTGCTAGAGCATTTCCACATAACGTCTACGCGGCCCCTGTAGGCGGAGGCTGCTCCTTCGCTTCCCGGCCGCCCAGACCCAAATAATAACACAGAAACTATATTAATTACAACACTGTGTGGCCTATTAGCTCTGGCTTCTTATTGGCTAGCTCTTACATCTTAAATTAACCCATTTCTATTAATCTATGTGTCGCCACAAGGCTCATGGTTTACCAGTAAGGTTCTCTGGCGTCTGTCTCCTTCAGCAGCTACATGGCTTCTCTTTGGCTCTGCCTATTCTCTCTCTGTATCTCTGTTCAGATTTCTCATCTGGTTATATTCTACCCTGCCATAGGCCACAGCAGCTTCTTTATTAACCAATGGTGATAAAACATCTTCACAGCACACAGAGGGGACTCCCACATCAGGTCCCTGTGAGTAAAGGGTCATAGTCCCTTATGTAGGAGATGTGGGCACCTTTCTCACACGGAAGAAGAAAGGCGCAGTGCTCAACACTCCCCATTTTATAGACGAGGCCATGCAGGCCCTGAGAACTTTCTGAAGCCCAATGTCAGACTGGTATTTAATATAGACGAGGCCATGCAGGCCCTGAGAACTTTCTGAAGCCCAATGTCAGGCTGGTATTTAATATAGACGAGGCCATGCAGACCCTGAGAACTTTCTGAAGCCCAATGTCAGGCTGGTATTTAACGCGGGTCGTTCTACTCCCCTCCCACCTGGGGGTCCTCTGCACAACTGCCTGCGCCACTATTCTCACCTTTAATCTCAGAGCTGCAGAATCCAGACTGCCTGGAAGGTATGCACAGCCTAGCGAATTCCAACAAGAGACGTCCGTTCTTTTACAAAAGACTTACTATCATTCCAAACTCAGCACGTGGTAAAAGGCACTCACAGGTGTGTCCTATGTAGGCCACCGTATGGATTCCCTAACTCTCTAATCCTTCATTCACCAAGCTGAATGCTGTCAGGAGCCCCCGAAGCCTGGTTCTTGTTCTCAGGGATCACTTGTGTATTAGTTGCTTTTTTTTTTTCACTTTGACCAAATACCAGTCATATATTAATTAACTGGAGAAATTGCTTATTGTGGCGCATGGTTTTAGGGCTCATTCCATCAAAGTGGGGGGGGTGAAATGGGAGCGAGCAAAGCAATTCAGATCATGGCAGCGGGGAGAGGGAGGGAGGGTAGGAGGGAGAAAGGGGGAGGGAGAGACAGACAGACAGACAGAGCCTACAACTGGCTTTCTCCCTCTTCCCTTTATCCCACCCCAACCCTAGCTTATGAGGGCAGCCTTGCAAATACTCTCCCCTGCTTACTACCCCTCAGTGTCGGTAACCACTCACCTGCTGCCAACTGTACGCCTGGCGCAGAGTCCTTAGGAGGCGGTGACCTGCTCTATGTGAGGGCAGTGATTTCCAATCTTTGGCCTACGCCAGCCACTCTAAGTTTGTTAGAACACAGACATCCTGGGCTCTGCCCCTCAGGTTTTCAGTTCGATAGGTCTAAGGTAGAGAGGTGGGGGTCCAGGCGAAACTGCTGTCAGAGGCCTAGGCCCTACTCCGAGGGCAGCGGGAATGGCTCTTTATACACGGTGTGTGAAGACAAGACAGAAGTGGCAGGAAGATGCAAAGTAGGCAAGGATGTAAGGCAGCTCGTGGCCCAGTTCCAGAGAGGAGGGCCTGGTCCTCCGGGAGCTACCATGTGAGCAGCTTCCAGAACAGACAGCCTTTTGAAATGCTAAGCAGCTCTGGGGATGATGGGGGCCAAGCTGGAGCCAGATCCAGAATAATTTTTTTTTTCCTGTGCTCCCACACAGTGACCTGCTAATCATCCTGCCAACTTCATGTCAAGCCTGTCTTTGGGACAAATTACTTAAGAAAACGGCTTTTTAAAAACTCGACTCAGCGGCTGGCTAGAGACTTCCATCTAGTGAGCATCACTTTGTGTGGAATTGTTCCAGGATGACAGACAATGTGGGGACAGAAACAGGCTTGGAGGGAGTGGGGGGGGGAGTTGATAATTATTCTCCAATAATTTATCTAGGCTAGTCACCAAGATGTTGCTTGGTGCTGCTTACAGATCACACAGAAAACCAAGTCTCCTGTCAGGATGGTTTCTCTGGGGGACCCACACACCCAAGCAAGGATGACTTACACAGCACAGGGTAAGAACACCTTCGCTTGGGTGGCTCTGGGGAGGCCTCCTGCGCAAGCCTGAAGATCAAGTTCAGGTCTCCACATGGGAGCCAGACACATTGCACACGTGTTTGTAAATCCCAGGTGGTCCACTGGGGGGCATGGGAGGCAAAAGTGAGAAAATCTTAAGAAGCCCAAAGGCCAGCTAATACGACTTATATACTTCAGTGAAGAGACCCTGTCTCCACCAAGGAGGGAAGGTGAGAACCAACGCCCTTACCTCCTCACACGTACACCTGTGTCCCCACATCGGAATATACACACACAGACTCACAACTAAGGTCTCCCCAGAACTAACAACTAAATCCCTTACTTAAGAAATAGAGCAGTCTAAGCCTCGGTTACCTCTGGCCTGGACCCCTGCATCGGCGTGCTGCACATCTAGACCCCCGCCATCTGTGTTCTGCAGTCTAGACATTCCACCCCGCATCGGTGTGCTGCATGTCTAAACCCCTGCATCAGCGAGCTGCATGTCTAGACCCCCACATAGGCACACTGCACGTCTAGATCCCTGATTTAGTGTGCTGCAGTCTAGACCCCCCCACCCTGCATCAGCGAGCTGCACGTCTAGACCCCCGCATCTGTGTTCTGCACGGCCTCTGCTCACTAGCCTTCCCCTGTCACGTGTCCCTACGATGGCAGGCAGGACTGCCAGTCTGGGACTGGGTCTCTTTGCCACCATTTGGAGCAGGCGTCACCAATGGGACCCCGATGAACACATTTGTTTGTGCAGTGTTTTTGAACATTTGAATGAGATGCCAGCATTTTCCAACAAGGGGATTCCTGGGGAAAATCTTAATGCTGGCTTTTGTTTGGAAACCGGAAGCAGTGATGTGGTAGCAACCAGCTCACATTTAGGGGGGGGGTTCAGGCCCACCCCATGGTCAACCACGTGCACTTTGAAGCTTCCTATCCTGGTGTCACCTGCCTGGTCAAGGGTCTGGAGCAGCGTTCTCCCACGGTCACTTGTTTGGGTGTCACGGCCGCCTGTCATCTGTCCTATTACTCACGGTTGATTTGCTGAAGCAAGTTTATTTTAGACAGAAAATGGCATAGCACAGTGAGACCATGGTTCGCTATTCCCAATGACAGCTCGGCCAGCCCGCTCGAGGAAACCCAGGGCCTATGCAATCTAACAGAATCTTGGAAGCTACACTTTCGGAAACACGAGGAAGGGCCAGGCCCACTGCCATGTCTATGCAGCATTCTCTGGGCTGGGGTCTAGCTCTGCTATAGGGTGAGTGCATGCTGAGTATGCTTGAGGCCTGGGTTCAGTCCCTAATCTCCGAATGAAACAAACCCAACACATCTCTTTGCCCCAGAGGTTTGCTGGTACCCTTTTCATGCTGCAGTCTGGCTACTCCCATAGCCCGCCTCGGGTCCACTCACCCTTCTTTGGTGCCCATAAAATTCCATATTAATCCTCTCTTTGCTTGGCCCTCCCTTTCCTTCAGGCCCAATTTATTTCTTTTCAATGATTTGTTTAATAATTTTACTTATGAATGTGCCTGCGTGAGTTTATGTCATTTGTGTGGGTGTTCTCGGAAGCCAGAAGAGGGTGTCAGATCCTACAGAGCTGGGGTTATAGCAGTTACGAGATGCCTAAAGTGGGTGCTGGGAACTGAACCTGGGTCCTCTGGAAGCACAGGAAGTACTCCTCACCACTGAACTGTTTCTCCAGTGACCGGGACTAATTTTTACCATGCCACTTCCATGAGGCTTTCAGGTTTCTCCTAGCGAGACTGAGCTCCCTCCTCTCCCCTTGGCAATGCACGTCCCCCTCTCCCTTGTCCTACAGCTTCTCCTGTGCAGCCATTTACACGCTCTGATGTTCATCTGAGCGCACAGCCCATTCCTGCAAAGGAAGGGTCCATCCCTACTCCTCCACACACCTTCCGACCGACCGACACTCTGCTTTGTCCACAGGCAATGCTTTCGCAAATTGCAAGCGACCAAGTGCAATAACAGCTGAAGTCCTGGGTGTGCTTGGCCTCACATGCTCAGGCCAGGCTCCTTCTCTGAGGCCTCCTATTACTTCCTCGTTAACTTTTTGGCCTTCCAATTTTCATTCCGCCAACTCTTCCCAAGCCCGTGGCTTCATTGCCAGCCCTTACCATTGTGCCCATTATCTTCAGCTGGTCGAGACTTTTCCCAAGTGACTAACCATGTAGAGGAAGAGCATGTGGTAATAAAATTCTGTGGGGCCTCTATCCCTCATCTCAGTAGGAGCTGTCAACATGGTGTCCATGAATTAAGTACTTGGATTACTTCTATCAGGACATAACACAAGAAATTGATTAGCAAGATGGATAAATTTTCTACCTCTGGTGGATTTTTCTTTACAATAACCATGATGTGTGTTGGGTCAGTCACACAGTGACTTGAGCAATCTTTCTTTCTTATTTATCTACTGGGTAACCCTCAGCATAATAACTTGGGTCTATCTCTGCGGGCCAGAGGCCAAGTTGGACTTCTGCTTGACACCAAATCCTATTAGTGATCACGGTAATGTGGTTATATGTCCATGTTCCATATTTTATAGCTGTCCCAGCCACCTAGGCAGCCCACGCGTGCTGCCTCAAGGCAGACGCCACCCCACAGCAAACACAACAGCTCCCTATCTTACAAGGGACTGAGAAATGGCTGCTGTTGCGAGAAGTGTACAGAGCCTTCCGGTTTCCTCTGACTCTCGGCCAGCTGCTACTGGTAAGCTGCCTTTGCCCTGGGTTGTAGTTCAAACGCTGGCCTTGCCCATGGAGGAAGACTGCCTTGTTCTTGGCCCAGCTTCTTATCCTCAGTTCTCCGTGTACCTGGGTGAGGCAGTCTGGAACATTCTGCCACCACCCATGGTGGGCCGACCGTCCTGAACCCCTTAGTTCCTTCCACTTGCTCCAAGCACCCAGTGGTCATGGGAGTCCTCACGCTCCTTGCTGAGCCTCGGAACTTTCCCCAGCTACTCGGGTAGGAGCCTACCTCAGCAGGCATGATCTGATTGCTCACACAGAGAGCTCTCCCTTTCATAGCTGGACACAGCCTGTGCCATAAGATGAACCCTGACTGAAATTCCAGCTCTGACTGTCCCTAGCAGCTCTGAGTTCTGGTTTTCTCCCTCCCTTCCCCCGCATATCTTCTAGGCAGTCATGGGGTAAAGAGGCAGCAAGCATACATAGCATTCAGGAGGGCTTGCTGCAAAGGTCTCGGTCGTGGGAGGTAAATACAATGGAGTCAAACAACATGAGACCCTGTGCCAACCCAGAATCTGTGTGCTATGATGGACGGACGGATCATGGGCTTTACAAGAGCAAGATCCCAGACTTCTAATCCCACAGTGCCGTGCACAGGAGACCTCGAGGCTACCACTGTTTTCCCGACCTATAAACGCGGGTACGTATGAAGCTCTGAGCCAGCATGGCTTCGGTATCAGCAACTGACCGACTGTGCAGGGGGTCATGGACCCTTCTTTGTGGCTGACTGTTGGCTGACCTTCACCGGGGGCCCCCAAGACACTGTGTGTGCAGGTGTGTATGCTTTATGACGGCAGGGTACGAGTGAGCCTGGCTGAGGGCCTGGGAGAGCAGCAACTACGCTCCCACGCTGTCTTCACAAAGAGACGGCTTATATTTTAAAGGCACAACTGAGTCCACGGGAGATCATGTTTCTTCCACCTGCAGGGCACACATCACACGGGGACTGGTCCGCACTGTGGCTGCTCAGTTCCCTTGTCCTTACAGCTTTGACCTCCCGGGCACCCGCAGATGTTTTATAGACACAACTTCCTCTTCCTGTGAAAGATGACTTCCGAGGGTCTAATCCACTGGGCCTTTCTCATGGAATCTCTTACTCCTGGCTAGTTCTGCGTCCCCCCTCCCCCTATGCTCTGTTACTGCCCTCCATCCATGCCTTGGTGATGTTCATGACAAGGAAGGCTATTTTTTTTTCTTTAAAATGACTGGGCCTGTTCTTTCTCTACAGGCAGGGTTGGGGCCCCAGTGACCAGGGCAATGTGCACCCAGGGAAAGCCATGAGACAGCTGTGGCCTGCTTTTTGTTTATTAAACTGGGGTGATTAGGAGTCGTGTAGGGTTTGTGGGTATTGAGGCTTCTAAAGGATGTAACAGAGGGTAGGAAATAAAAATGGACCGCACGCTTCAGGGGACAGATTTTTCCTGCTCATCTTCCTCACACGCATCCCAGAGAGGCGGCATCTCTGTGTGAGTGGCTGCAAAGGCCTTTCTGGCACTGGTCGGCATTCCCAAGTGTTGTATTATGAGCAGCAGAGCTGTGTCCCCGGCACCCGGCTGCCCGCATGGCTAGCTTATGCCCTGAAATAATTACACGGAAACTGTATTCTTTTAAATACTGGTTGGCCCATTAGGTCTAGCCTCTTACTGGCTAGCTCTCACATCTAGATTAACCCATTTCTAATAATCTGTGTACCACCACAAGGTGGTAGCTTACCGGTAAGATCCTAACCTGCGTCTGTGTTGGGTGGGAGAATTATGGCGACTCCCTGACTCGGCTTCTTTCTCCCAGCATTCTGTTCTGTCTACTCTGCCTACCTAATTTTCTGTCCTATCAGGCCAAGCAGTTTTCTTTATTAGTTAACCAATGAAAGCAACAGATAAGATACAAGACCCACCTCCATCACCCAAGTACTTAGACGCAGGTGCCTTAGGGCGTTCAGGCTATGGTGGCTACTGCCCTGGTCGTAAGGAGCCTTAGAGTTTCAGGCTATGGTACCTACTGTCCTGGTCATTAGAAGGTTTGCCAACCTCTGGTTTGCTGAAGGTCTGGAGAGAACCACCAATGACAGCTTCCTTCTCAGACTGACTCAGGGGACACTTCCCGAGGCATCCCGTGAAAGCCAGAGGGGGCTAGAATATTTAAAGGGGGGCTAGAATATTTGCTTTCTCGTGCCTCCCCCATATGTGCTCCTGTAGGCCAGGCAGGACAGCCAGCTGACGGAGGCCAGGAACAGCGTCAGGAGAGACTTCCTACAGTTCGGGCTGGAGCCTGGAAGGAGCTGTATTTTAGGCAAATTGAGCGCTGGCTTTTGCAAATACGTCTCCTGTCTGAGCAGCCTTTTGTGGTCACCCACAAGTAGGTTGGCTGGAAGCGTAGGTCTGGGCCCAGGACTACAGTTCCCCCAAATTTTGCTCAGTGCTCAGGCTTCCTCATTCAGCTTCTAAATGGGATCCAGACTAGAGATATGAATGGAGAAACACAATATGCGCGCCCACGGCCCATCAGGCAGCATCTATAGGGCTCGTGGAGGATGAGGACTTCCTCACCACCTCAGAGCCCAGTGGCTACAGATCCTCTCCCTCCCAGGCGTCCCTCCCTCCCTTACTCTACATTCCAGCAGCTTCTTTCCCGGAGTCTGTGCTCCTGGCTCTCCCTAACTTCCCATCTATACTCTCTTGGTCTACCTCAGCATATAGCGACCCTCACGTTGGCCTCTCAAAATTCCACTGATAGGTTTGCCTTGTGCAGCAGCACTGGCGGTCTTAGTGTTGTCCATGCCGAGTGAGAGGCTGTGAGACGCTCTCAGAAGGCTACGGGGTTTGTGTGTGTGTGAGAGAGAGGTTTTTGAAAACTTAACTGGACTGGCCACATGCGAGCCAGTAAGCCATGGCCTTCAGCGACAGGAACACGTCTATGTTAGTCCTCTGTTCTGCCAGCTTTTGGACCTAATGCATTCAGTCTTCGGTTCTCTTATCTGGTCCTTATCTTCAGCCCATAGCCACTCCATCAATGGAGATCTTATTTCAACTTTGCTATTTCTAATGTCCCGGGGCCCTTCCGCGCTCTCTGACTTATTCCCCGCTGTGTGTACGCTCTTGTTTTATAGAGTAGTGAGATCTTCTCTCCACGATCCCGATGGATTATTGTTTCTCTTCCTTTGAAGTTCCCATCACTGGGGCCTGCCCCCGCCGTTTTCCCCCCTTCTCATTTTTTTATTTTCCTCATTTTATTTGCTTAGTCTTTTGTTTTTCACTCACTGGAAGATTTGCTCCGATGTCTGATAATCCTCTGGCCTGTTCATACTCAGGGCCGAGAGCAAGAAGTGCTCTGCCAGCTGCTGACTGTCACTGCAGGCTGGATATGATAATCCCCCAAAGGCACCATCTACAGGGTCTTTTCTTTCCCTCGTATAATTTATTTCTCTAATAATCTCCTGCCTTAGACAGAAGACATGTGCTTGGCTGTCAAAAACGGGGTCTAGAAATGTCACTTTCTGTATTCGGCTTACACTGACTTCCTGTTTTACTGACTTCCTGTTTTCTGTGTGTGACTCTCCCCTGTTCCCCCTTCGCCTTCTGCCCGCTGCCCTGAGTACAAAGCCTCTCTGGTCGTTTTACCCAAAAAACACACCTCAGTTTCCCTGTCTGTGTGTGTGAGGCAAGAGAGCGAGGAGTCTGCTTGCAGCTGCGTCTGTAATGGCAGGGCTGTGTCTCACATCCCAGCTGTGTGTCCTCTGGCCTCCATCCTCCCTGGCCCTCCCCCTCACCCCCCCACCAGCCGGGCACCAGAAGTTATCTGGACTCTGCTTCTCACTGGGTTTTAAACACCCTGCCTGTGCTCATGGCTCAGCTTTCTCCATGCTGCCAGCTCTACCCACTGTCTGGTTAACAGAATCTGCGGACATGCCTTGTAGGCCATTGTCTCACTCTCTCATCCTGGTGTGTTTAACACACATTAGTTTGTTTCAAACCATTGCTCACACTGTTGAGGGCAACAGTTGCGTTCGACATGGCTTCCGGGTCCTCTGTTCGGAAGCCCGCTTTCCCTGGCTTTGCGAATGGCATGCTGTCTGAGGCTACCACCGCTGTGGTCTCCTGTCCTCATTCTCCTTCCTGGTTCTCCCCCCCCCCCCCCCCCCCCATATAAAGGCTGGCTACCCTTCGGCATCTGTCCGAAGCCCTCTTCTCCGCTCTCTCCACTCATCTGCCCCCTCAGCGTTCTGATGCCTCAGCTCAGAATCCCTGCACTCAGGTAAACCTTTCCTTACTCCTGTTCCGACGAGGTCAGCATCCCTGGTTGACACATCCCTACCCCCACACTCTTCCTCTCTGGGTGATCACAGCACATTACTGACCAAAGCCTGTCTGCCTCAGCAAACTGAGATCCTCCAGGGCAGAGTTCATTCATTTAGCCTCATCACAGCGCTGAGCCCGACCTGAGCAGCATGCAAGGCGTGCAAGAGGAGCAGAAGAGACACATACCGAATGGCGGCATGCTAACAACGACAGATGAATGAATGAATGAATGAATGAATGAACGGTGAGGAAAACAAGTAAGAGCACAGCGTCTAAGAGAATTCTTTTCCGGGTCCCTGCTGGGTTCCCTGCTGTCCAAAAGCGTTTTGGTTCCGAACCTTAACTTTTCCAAACCTTTGCTGCTCTAGCTATGCAACCTGGACAATAATCCCAGTTACATCTTACTTGCCTGTACTGTGAAGATTAGCACAAAAGAATGAAAGTCCGGTGTCACTGTGTTCAGTGAGCCACGTGCGCCATATAGTGAGCCACACCTAAACAGTAAGCCACGTACACCATACAGTGAGCCACGCACACCATACAGTGAGCCACGCACACCATACAGTGAGCCACGCACACCATACAGTGAGCCA
>NC_022023.1:3181566-3186993 GCF_000317375.1 Microtus ochrogaster
CATACAGTGAGCCACGCACACCATACAGTAAGCCATGCGCACCATACAGTGAGTCAGGCGCTAAACAGTGAGCCATGCACACCATATAGTGAGCCATGTGCGCCATATAGTGAGCCACACGCTAAACAGTAAGCCACGCACACCATACAGTGAGCCACTGGCACCATACAGTGAGCCAGGCGCCATATAGTGAGCCATGCGCACCATACAGTGAGTCAGGCGCTAAACAGTGAGCCATGCACACCATATAGTGAGCCACGGGCGCCATACAGTGAGCTACGTGCTAAATAGTAAGCCACGCGCACCATACAGTGAGCCAGGCGCCATACAGTGAGCCACGGTACGTCATACAGTGAGCCATGGTACGCCATACCGTGAGCCACGCACACCATACCATACAAGGGATTATTGCTGTCATGCGCACTGTACTCCAGATATTCCGAGCATGTTTCGGGCCTGGGTGATACAGGAAACAGAACGGCAGGCTCAGGTTTTCACGTCTCAGGATTTTCTAAAATGCCGTTCCTTTTGTAAAGCCAATCCGCACTAAGCCTTCTCTGTGTTCTTTAACACCAGGCACAGGGCTCTAGAGACCACCTGGGGGCTTTCCTTTCACTTCAGGCAAAGCTGGTTTAGAAAGAAGGTGTGCTTCCCGGATCGTGGCTTTACCTAAAGCAATTAAGAGACAACTGAGAACAAGGAAAACATTTAAAATATTTACACACCACCCAGCTGTGCACCGGAGAGCTCAAGACACAGGTGTGTTCATACCACCTGGCCCACAGGTCTTTGCCTGGTCCTCCGGATGTCCACTTGGCCATTTGGGCCAAGCAGGAGAGGAGGAACTTGGAGGAAATCTCCATTGTTTGAGGTCTTTGGGTGACAAAAGTTTCATTTCCCATGCATCCTGCCAGGGAGAACTCAGCTCAGAACAGCAACAACCTCAGTCCTGCCTGATCAACCCACAGACTGGCAGCAGCTTTGCCTCCAGGGCAGGGAGCATGCAGTGGGGTAAAGTCATGGTTTCAGACAGACCGCTTTCAGACAGACAGACTTCAAGCTCAGACATCTCCTCAGGATCAGGCAAATTACATCCTTATCAACAGATGTGTTTATATTGTAAATATCACATCTATATCCTCTTCTGGGGCCAAAAAAATACAAGAGTTACCCTGTTTTTTTTTTTTAGAATTTTTGTACGAATTTTAATGACCATTCAATGTTCTCTGAGTGGATATACACGATCTACTTCAGTGCTTTCTTATTATTGGGCCTTTGGGTGGCTTCCAAGTTTCCTCATATGTAAACAAGGCTGTTGTAAACAGGCAGCTTTTTCTAGCTGTGGGTTTATTCCTTTATGAGAGACTCTCAGAAGCTCAAAATGTTTATGATTCGATACAAACAGCAACTTGTTTTCCCAGAGGGTGTGACTGACAATGCAACCAGCAACAGCTGTCGGTGCAGGTAATGCAACCAGTAACAGCGCTCGGTGCAAGTGATGCAACCATTAATGGCTATTGATGCAGGTAATGCAACCAGTAATGGCTGTTGATGCAGATAATGCAACCAGTAATGGCTGTTGATGCAGGTAATATAACCAGCAACAGCTGTTGGAGCAGGTACACTGCAGCCTCTGTGGACTGGGGTTCACGAGGCTAAAATGGGTTGATTTGCCACAATGTCAGTTTGTACCTGACCACCAGGGGGGGAAGCACACTTGACGCATGCTCCTCTCAGACCATTTATTTCTTCTGCAAACACGTTTTAACCATTTTCCTAGAATATACTGTCCATCCCTACTACAGGAGATGCAATTCTATGTGTACATATATGTGCATAATAACATTTTAAACCTTGGTCTCCATATTTACTGCAAACATTTCCCCAATTTACAATTTTTCTTCTTATTTTGATTAGCTTTTAAGACATGGAAATTTCAAATATTTATAGAAACATTTGGCAATCTTCTCCTTTGTGATTTTTTTCAATGAGGTTTTAAACTTAAAAGCTGTTCTCTGGGTCAGGTAAGACACTCAGTCTTACCCTCTCTGAGTTTGACTTTTAAGTATTTACCTGTTTTGTCCATCTAGAATTTTTCAGGTATAAGTTAAGAGCTGAAATCTAAATCCAAGGTTGGAAATTCAAACTCTTCTCGTGGCTAGGCAGGTAAGATAGGAATCTGAGACGTCTTCACTTTTGTTTGTAGTTTCTCTTTTAAAAAGATTTTGTTTTATAGATAGTATTTCTAATTGTGTGTGTGTGTGTTGGAGAGAGAGAGAGAGAGAGAGAGAGAGAGAGAGAGAGAGAGAGAGAGAGAGAGAGAGATGCCTGTGAAGAGCAGATGTTATCATATCCCCAGGAGTTGAAGTGGGCAGCTCTGGTTGCTGGGAACCAGACTCAGGTCCTTCGTAAGTGGAATAAGCGCCCTGAGCTGATGACCTATCTCTATTTCTACAGCTCCTCATTTGCTTTGTTTGAGTCAGGGCCTCCCTTTCCCAGGACTTTACGCATGCCAGGCAAGCATTCAAACAACAGGAGCAACACCTCTGGCCATAAGCAGTTTTCTGAAAATCTACCTGGTAAATAGTGGGCCAACACTGTGGGTTACTAAACTACATTGTATCCATGAGCCACGCCCCTTCCTGCAGCCTCTGGGTTACGCTGATGATTTTCCGTTTGTATCTATTGACTAAACCTACTTTTCTCAGCCCACTTGTAACCCCTGCTTCTCGAAGGGTAAGTTTTAACGTATCTATTGGTAGTATCTCTAGGCAGTTTTTGTGCCATCAATCAGCTTGGCTCCTGTTCTCTTCTAATTACTGTAGATTTATGATCTGTTGAGATCTATGACATGGGCTGCCATTCACGGTTCTTCCTTTGGAGGATTAGTCTATGTTTTCATCCGCCTACTATTCCAGATGAAGTCCTCAACTGTTCCACACATCTCTGCAACTCCTTTCAGGTTTCTCCTAGACATTCTGCCAAACCTGCAAACCGTATCCTAGACTATCTCACCCTTCTGAGTCCAGGAGCATGCCATCTGTCCTCACTGTTCACGGTCTGTTTTACACTGACCAATAGAACTTTGCGGTTTTATCTTACGGGTCTTTTTTTTTAAAAAAAATTTATTTATTTACTTATTATGTATACAATATTCTGTTTCCATGTATGCCTGCAGGCCAGAAGAGGGAACTAGACCTCATTACAGATGGTTGTGAGCCACCATGTGGTTGCTGGGAATTGAACTCAGGACCTTTGGAAGAGCAGGCAATGCTCTTAACCACTGAGCCATCTCTCCAGCCCTCTTACAGGTCTTAATAAGATAGCAGAGTAATATTTATTGAGTTTCTTGAGTAGGACATTTTCAGTAGTTTGCTCAAGTGGTTTTTTTTTTTCAGCTATTTTGGGAATGTCTTGACTTTGGAGAAACCAAGTTTGGGATGTGTGTATATGTGTGTGTGTGCTTTTTACAAATAGAAACATATCCCTCATAAACAAATTTTGCTTCTGTCTCTTATTTCCTTTATTCTCTATATTAACCAAAGCTTCTAAAACACTGCCTACTAGTGGCTATGTCATACTTTGTTAGTGGTTTTAAAGGAATATTTCTAATATTTAACCTAGAAATTTAATAATGAATTTTGATAGATGTCTCTGTTTTCTCTGATCTTCCTCCGTTTTATTTTCAGTATTTTTGTGAGCCAATATTGTCATCAGAATGCCTTCATCCGTTGTTCACAAAAGTTAGCTCTCAGTATAGTACACGGTGCCCTCCAAAGGGTCTGAAATTTGTGAGCGTCTGAACCAGATGTCACTGGGCTGGGACCCTGGGTGTGACCTCACATATAACCCCTGTCTGTTCAGGAGAACTAGGGTGATAACTCTGACCATGCAAGCTCATGCTGAGACTTCAAATACATGGATCGGCTTCCATCCTGCTCAGGGTAATTTCGGCACTAGGAAGAACTCAACCGATTTTACTTTCTTCTTCTACCACTTGAAAGAAAGATAATGATGGCACATCAGTATCCCCAAACGCAAGCTTTCTGAGGACCACTCTGCATTTACAGGTCTGCGAAAACGCAGGTTCCGCGTGTGGCAGACAGACACTATGCTGGCCCTCCTGCATACGGCCTTTTCCCATGGTCTCCCACTACGCAGGCTGGTCTCCTGAGCCCTGAGGGGATTCTTTTGACCTGTGGCACCTGGTGGGAATAAAAAGCCAAGCTGACGTGTAATATGATCCAAGACTGAAGCAAACTCTGCTTCCATTAGCCCAGGACGTGAGTGCATTCAGATAAAGGCAGGAAGAGGCAGCAGCTCAAACTCAATCCAGACGCTCAGACAGTTCACGCAGACACATTTTCTACTGCCCTTCACCTAACACTCAGGCTCCTGTCATTGATGTGGAAGGTGCACCAGGAACCAGCTCAAGCCCTTGTCAAAGTCACCAACACTGAACTGTGGCTTGATTTTGAAGGAGCCATCCATCCCCCCGCCCCAGTGGTGGTCCTGGGTACTCGTTCTTCGGCATGGGGGGGGTGCTAGGGAGCAGTGGGGGCTTGGTATAGCTGTGTAGTCTTCCTTGTGTGCTGGGAGGGAAATGGGGACAAGGGACAGATGCTCACTCGGGAGTGGGCGACGTGGACCAGGGATTCTTTGGTCAGACCAATTTAGAGGCTAATCCTACGTGTGTCCCTGCTTAACGTTGCTTAGGGGCCAAGTTTGTTGCTTTCTCTGAACTTGGTTTCTTCATCTATAAGGGGAAAGAGTAGCTGTGCTTCTGCCTGTCTGGGACTGTCACAAACGTCAGGTTAAGATCCGTGTGCAACACTTCCTGCTTCCTGGGACCTGATAAGCACATACAGCTTCTGGGTCTGCCAAAGTCTGGGTGACTATCCCCAAAACAGACACACATACTCTAATGGGTCAGCACAGCTCTGATTAGTTTACATATGCCAGCCCATTTCTCTTCATCATTGCCCTCAAGAGGTGGGCGCTGACATCATCAGATTTCGGGTGAGGTAACTGGGTGGCCGAGACTGCGTACAAACACAGCTGCTCACTTCCATTTCCTAACCACTAAGGCTGAGGTCTCCCCTGCTCTGTTGCATGATGGTTCACCTATGCAGCAGCAACCCGGAGGGAGTTTTTACACAGAAGCGAACACAGGCAGAGTGGCTGTCCTTCCAGGGTATCTGGTGTCTAGAAAGTGTTGTGGTGGGGCACGCCTGTAGTCTCAGTACTTAGGCGGCAGAGGAAGATGGATCTCTGAGTTCGAGGCCAGCGTGGCTTACAGAGCGAGTTCCCAGATAGTTCCTACAACTACACAGAAAAACCCTGTCTTGAAAAAAGAAAAAGAAGGAAGGAAGGAAGGAAGGAAGGAAGGAAGGAAGGAAGGAAGGGAAGGAGGGAGGGAGGGAGGGA
>NC_022023.1:3187093-3195965 GCF_000317375.1 Microtus ochrogaster
GAGAGAGAGAGAGAGAGAGAGAGAGAGAGAGAGAGAGAGAAATCAAGCTGTGACCCAGTGGTAAGCTCAAACAGAGCCCCTTATCTTCTTCCCCTGTATCTTCAGGCCTGCTTTTCCCCCAGCACCTCCAAGTGCTCTCCCTCCCAGCTCATCCTCCGCTCCTGCCTCCCCCTCCGCCATTAGTCATCTTACTGGGTCTCCAGCTTTCTTCCCTGGCTTCCTTCCCATAGCTGACAACACCCTCGGGGCTCCCCTCACCTTACGTAAACCCTCAACCTGCCTCCTCCTCAGGTTACGCCCATCTATCTGTCTCTTAGCCGGCTCTAACAGGAAAGGTTTCCATTCTGCCTCCTTCCCTCCTGAACTCATGGTGACCCTGCTCCTGCCTGCAGCCTGCACCACAGGGGGAAGCTGCTCCCAGGGAGGGTGCTGCCCCCTCCACCGACCAACTTCCAGCAGCTTCTCTGCAATTGCTCTTCCTAAATTCCTTGAGGTCAGCGTCTCCAGATGTCTTCTCTTTCTGCCCTCTAGATGTGGGGGTTCCATCTTTAATCCCACCCCACTGCTAGTTCTGACATCTTAGCTATTCCACCTCGCTCCCTGCTCTCACACCCATGCTGAGCTGTCTTGGGGTTGGGGCTCTGTCTCCAGCTCAGCACTAGCCCCAAGTCTGGCCACATTTAGCCACCTACGTGCTGCTGTCTGCGAGCAACGAACATCAACTCTGAAAGTCTGTTAGGAGCTCAAATCTAGCATGAATTTACAACTTCCTAGCTCATCATCCTAGCATACTTCATTCATTCGTTCGTTCATTTATTCATTCATTCAGCCAGAAGGGACTTTGTGGACTGGCTGGGAGTCTTCTTTTAAGATAGTAGGGTATGTAGGGTGGTTGTTAGGCCAAACTATATCCTGCGTAGATTTTAGACAGTGGCCTATACAGAGCTGCAGGATTCTCAAACCAACACAGGCGACCAGCTGAAGGCTGACTCTGTAGTCCCTGCTGGCTGATCTTGACTTTGTTTTCTAGTTTTTTCTCTGGGTGCACACACACATATCCTCATGTTGGTTTTCTCTTCAGTCCCAGACTCCCAGACACTCGGTGTCTTACCCAAAGGAGAGTGGCGCAGACAGTAGGACCACGTTGGACTTGAATTCCAGCCACCACCCCTGGGGTGATCAGGTGTTTAATTATACACACAGCCATTTCAATAGTATGAGCTTCATTTTGCATTGTTGGAGAGTATTTCCTTTGTATATCTGTTTTAGGGGCTGGGGTGTAATGGCTCTTTCTGGCCAGTTTCTCAGTCTGTCAAGCAGTTGTTTCTCATTAGCCCCTCAGTTTCTCCTTGCTATGGATGGAACTGTGTTCCCCTACCAAGAACATGCCCACAACATGACTGAATTTGCCTGGAGATCAGCCCTAGAAGAGGGTACTAAAGGTGAGGTCAGGGTATCGGGACCAGGCAGAACTAACTTTGCCTTGTGTGCCCAGGAAGTCAAAGCAAGTTGGTGAGAAAGGCCTCACAGAAACAAATTCCACCAATGCCTGGATCTTTCAGGCCCTGTTTCCAAACCAGGAAGAGAAGAAGCTAGGACCCTCTGCCTGTGCATTCTGTCATGGTCACCCTAGCGAGGAACGGCCTCATCTCTCTCGCCTTTTCCTGTCGAGTGCTTCCTTTTGCAACGCCCTTTCTCTTTCTACCACTCTGTGTTCTGGGGCGTCAGTTGTGTGCCTCCAGCTGAGGACAGTCAGCATACAGTAGAAGACGTTTTTTTTTAAATGTTTTGGATTGACACATGACTATAGATACATGGTGTCAAATTCGCAACACGAGGCTGACACTTCGTTCTCCATACATCCCGTGCAGTGGTTAAGCAGATAGTCTGCGTATCTATCACACCATTAATCTTATGTTTGCGGCGAGGAGCAAACATAATCTAGCTATCAAAATATGATATATCAAAATATGAGGGACCACTTTCAATAAGTTTACTTGCCACACACATCTGCAATGTTCTAGTAGTTACTGTTAGCTGCTCATTTACACGTTAAACTTTATCATAGGTATATATGAAGAAGTCCTACAGGGTTTGGCGTTATCTACTGTTTCAGACAACCTCCAGGGTCTTGGGACATGTCCTGTGCACATAAGCACCATGCTCTTGTTCCGGGTTTCCACCTCCACTCTGGCCCCAAGTTGCTGAAAATATTTACACACCACTTCCCAGTACACTCCACACTCCTCACAGTGAGCTCTTTGTGCCCCACAGCCTCTTCTACAGCCTTGGCAGAGGGGACAGCCCTCCTTTCTATGCCCACGAGCGCTCCCACATGCCCCTCTGTTCCTGCAGACCTCATTACGGGGTGATTACTCGCGAAAGGGTCAGTTCCCCCCCCCCCCCACTTGATTGTAGGTTCTTTGAGGGCAAGGCTTGTTTTCTGCACAGTAAAATCTCCAGCACCTCCTCAAGCAGATACTCAGCCAATGAATCAAAATGAAAACAAGGTACTGATGCTTTCACAGCCTTGCAAGACGCTCTTGTGCAGACTCTCATGGCCTTGTGGGATACTCTCTGGTGCAGGTTTTTACAGGAGACTTTGGTGAGCCTGAGAGGAAAACCCTACACCTCTCATATAAAACTGCACGGCTCGTGCCTACAGCTCAGCTCTGACTGCCCCGAAGCCTTTGCTCTCCTTCTGGACCCCGTCTCCCTCGACCCAGCTCTGCTACAGCTTTAGTGCTAACAGCGTTCACTAGCCACCACCAATGGCAGTCCCGGCAGACCTCCTCATCATGAAGCTAGGATAGACCCAAGAGGTGTTACAACGCAAAAGGCCGTATCTTTGGTCAGTAGCATGATAAAGGCAACGAGAGAAGGCACTGACAGCCCTCACTGCTGATGAGCTGGCGTCTCTTCTAGGCAAGAGAAGCAACTTTTTAAGTAAACTGGCAGATAAATGAGATATCAGAAAATCCAGCCATCGCTTGCAAAAAAACCGAAGCGCTATTGACAAAATGTCTTCCATGGGTAACCTCACCTGACCGAAGAGTGGGAAGAGAGCTTTTAGTAGGGTGAGGCCCAGGTTGGGGGTGCTCTCTCAGGCAGGAATGTGAGCCTCAAGCACCAGTCCTGTGTGTGTGACATTGAGGATGAGGCGCCGTCTCCCCTCTGCTCTGCCAGGCTTGCTCGGAGCTTTTGTTTACATATTTGCTGCTTCTTGTGGTCATAAGATGGCTGTTAATGGGAGCAACTCCTTTGGAACAGCACCCAGTGAATTCACCTCTCCTGATACAAGGGATTTATCCAGAGTATTGGTATAAGCAGGATGAAACTGTGGGTCCCAGGCATCCAGCTTAGGTCACCAGGCTTGGCAGCTAGTGCTTCACCCAGCATGAACCATCTCACTAGCCCCTTGCTGTCTTTAAATATGGCTATGCCATCCATGCATTAAGGAACAGGTTAGATGTTCCGCTGGCCCAAGAGCCTCTGGGATCCACTCAGCAGGGCACACCCTCCCCCATTCTCGCCTCCAGGGATGGCCTCCCTTGCTCTTTCCTTTGGCTTAGGAGCGGTTCCTATACCAATGCCATCTCAATCGAGACAAAGCATTAGCTGCTCTCTCCAGGTACTCAACATGGAAAAGGCAAGGTTAGACAATAGACAGAAAGCCGGGGGAAGGAAGATGGAAGGAAAGAAAGAGCTGGACCACTTCCGGTGCCTGGATGGAAGAGAGACAGACTTTCAGCAGCTGCCTGAAGAGAAACAGGTGGACCCATCTGTCAATTAGCACCCAGAAGACCAGAGTGCATCCCTTGTAAAGTCCCCCATGCCTGGCTCTTTCTCACAGTGGTTCTCATTTCTCTTTCTGGATTTCTAAATCCACCGTAGGCCACCTCTGTTATTTTGCAGCTTGCCTTGCCTTGCTGGGCTGTCAGGTTGAGCTGTCCTTTTATGCTTTGGCAGCCACCGGAATGAAAAGATAAGTTGCTAGTTTGAGACCCAAAATGCCTCAATGCCAACTTGTCAGGCCTCGGGGTGGCAAGCTATCCAGGGCAAGGTATTCTCATTTTTAAATCTTAAATACCGCAAGATTTTTCACCATGGTCTTTTTAATGACTGACTCCTCAAGAAAACTTCCTGAACTGAAGTGAGGTGCTTACTTATAATTGAAGGCAAGTTAACAAGGGGAAGCTGTGATCCAGAGAACACAGATGGAAATACTGAACCGTATCCATGACAAACAGTGAGACTCTATCGCATGGCGGGGACCCGAGAGGATTAGAATTCAAGCTTTCATTCTTGCTTCGCCTTTAATTTTGGGCAAGCCGTCTAAACATGCCGGAACTCAGCCCCTTCACCTGTTAAGTTAAATTAGAGTTAAGGTATCTCTCTTAAAGTTATGGAGATATATCAGTGAGTAAAATGTCTACCTTGCAAGAATCAAGGCCTGAGTTCAACTCCCAGAACCTGCATCAGAAGGCTTGGGTGTAGCGGTACACGTAAGCCCAGTGCTGGGGCTTGACGACCAATTATACTAATCCAAAGTGAGTTCTGGGACAGGAAGAGACACGCGCTCTCTCTAAAAAGCAAAAATAGCGAACGGCACCTGAGGGACAACGTCCAATATTATCCTTTGGTGTGTATATTCCCTCATGCATGTGTGTGAGCACGCACGCATGCACACACAGACAGACAGACACACACCTCTTTCACAAGGCTGTTATAAATTACACAAGAGCAAAGCGTGGTCTCTGACCCATGCTGGACATTCTTTAAATATCTGACAAATATATTAACCAATGAATATGCAGAAAGCAAATTAAACATGAGAACTGACAGGGGGCTGATCCAGGTGAGGAGGCGATGTGCTTACCATAAGGAAACCCTAAGTGCTGCAGCGAGGCCGAAGTGAAATCCCACCCAGCTTTTCTGGCAGCAACCCCGGACCTCAGCTTTCTCATTTACAGTGGGGAGGGGGCTCTCCTCAGGAAGTTACTGTAAGTCTTAAAGAATGGTAAAAATCCTTCGCAAACTTCGAGAGCTGAGTTAGACTTTCGCTGGTGGGATCTGCCTACCCAGTGGGATTCTGCGAGACGACCATTCTGCAGGGGAATCATGGGTAGAAAAGATGCCCCCTGATTCCAAATCTCCCCATGCCAGGGGAAGACAGTTGCTTCTGAAAACAGAACGCCGTATTTTAGTCTAAAACCAGCTGGGTTTCAGTGGGGAGTGTGCACATGTGTGTGTGTGCATGCGTGCACACATGCACGTGCATGGCATAGATCCAGTTCAGTGAGAGCTCTGTCAACATCAGGTCTCTGTGTGGAAACATTTGTAGAGCCAGTCTGGAAAGTGCTTTTAGATATTTTTTTTTCAAGGCAAAAGATAAACTCATTTAATTTAGAGTCATCAGCTGGATTGCATTAAATGGAGGGAAAAGCAAAGTCGTACACAATGCAGCCATTTGTTAAACACAATTATTTCTCCCATTACTTAATCACAAGCAGACATAAATACACAGAATTCTGACATCCCAGGTCTTCTTGAATTCCCGATCTGTGTTTCAGCATGTAACGAAAGGAGGGTCAGATTCCAATTTGTGTGTTAAGCAAACCCGAGAGTTATAATTGTATATTGGGACCATAATGACTTTGCTAAAGCAAGACCTAAACTTTTAATTAACCTGCCAAGACAAATTACAGCTCACAGTTCACAGGTAACGATCACAGACAGCTGAGACTCAATGCCGGGGACTCTCGGGAAAGAGGGATTAATAGCGGCATCAGAATCTGTCTGTTTTTGTATTAAAGGATTAAAAAAAACAGTGTTCATTAAACAATTGTTGTAGCTTGAAGGGAGGAGGACAGATCAGAAAGACAGTGAGAGAAAACGAAAGGAGAAAGGGGGGAGGGACAGAGCATGCTAACCCCTTCCCTCTACCCCACAGGCACTGGGCAGGCTTTACTAATACCTACAACAGGAACTGCAAACAGCCTGAAACACTCTTTTTTTCTGACAGAAAAGGGGAGACCTACCATTGACAATCACAGAAGCAACAGGGAGTCACGAGAGAAAGGAGGACTAGGAATCTGTTTTTGTGGGGTGTTTGGGAGCTTTGCTAATAGGAAGCACATGGGGGCTCCCATCTGCCCACGGGGTCAGAATTTCTAAAGAAAGGACCAGGAATCTGAACCTTTGCCTGGCGATTCCTTAGTCCATTTGAGAAGGACGGTGACCAATCGCCTTGCTGTTCAAAACATGCACAACAACCAGACTCACTGGGTAGCGTTGCCCGGCCTGCTGGGGCAGCTTCTGCGTCTTATCCAGACTCCTCGGTATCTAGACCCCTGGCTAGGTCAATGAACTGATATATAGAAGCATGATTGGCTATTGGCTCTGATATATATGAAGGGGTTAAGAAACGATTTTCATCTTTTAGGCAAGAGAGAGGAACCAGGTAAAAAAGCAAGACCATGTCTTAATTATAACAGAGCAGGTTAGCAAGCTTTGACAAACCAAAGGTGTGCGAAGGGGCAATCCCACTATTTCCTTGATGGTTTAAGATACATATCCTAATTAAAAATGGCTTTCTTTAGGGATTTAAATGAACAACCTTTCATATTTATACTCAATTATTAAAACAGAGATCTGACTGTAAGTGCTCCCAGTCCTGTGTAAGCCCAATACCATGTGTCTCCTTGTCAGCTGTACCTAGGAGGAGTCAGGATGATGAACCAGAGAGCTCAGACACCATGGGACATGAGAATTATGTCCCTAAGTCAAAGCCACCATATCAAGAAAGAAAACATGTAGTGACCGCTGTCTAGCAGAAGCCAGGAAGTGACAGTTTAGATGTTGGTGCGGCCAGAGTCCAGCTTCGAATGGCAGGGACTCTGAGCTTCCCTGTTGCCTTCCATGTGATCGACAGTTACTAGGACACAGCTTAGGATCCAGAATCCTCAGAAACCAAGACGGGAAAGGGTAAGAGATCTGTGCGATTTTAAAAGTCAAGTTCACGGCAGAGCTTCTAGACTAAGCCTGCTTCCCAACACATCACACGAGAAACGGCGCAAGAGGGAAACCACCAACATCATTGCAACTACGAAGACCAGGGCTGCTGAGGGTGCTGGGCAGAGAAACGACCACGCTCCTGCTTACTCCCTACCAACCAGGAGGCATTGCCCACGGAGACTCCATGTGCATCGTGGAGATAGACTATTCCTCCAGCCAGGGACAACACAGAGAGACTTCTCCTTCATCAACACCATCTTTGCCATCACGGCAAAATGTTAAGGCCGAATGTGTAGCAGCGGCTTTTTAACCGTGCTCCATTAACAGAAAGGCTCGCTCTGCCTCAGTACTGAGGGCAAAACTGCAACTCTGAGGGGAACGGGCTGAAAGCAACTCTCGCTGTTCAGGAGTGAGAAAGGGGGGTCTTTGAAGAATGTTGGAGACTTAGCAACAAGCTGAGATATCTTCCTTGTCAGAGAGATGCCCAGCCGACCACCAAGACCTTTCAGGGACACCCTAACGCATTCACTAGACAACAGTCCCTTTCAGGGCTTCTGGTCCGTGTTCTGGCTGAGCTTGCCTTCAAGGATGTTTATATTAAGACTGCATCCTAATGCTTCCAACAGAAGCCCAGGAAAATTCTGACTTGGAAAACTCAGACTATCCGTTTGCATTACTGTGGCCGCCTAAGGAGGATACAAAAATCTATGAAATGGGACATACCAGCAAAGACGAGAATGTCTTTTTAACAGGGACCTGCGCTACCTACACGCCTGTAGACTGTGGAGGTGGCCAAGGCCCTTTGCTACTACGAGGCACAGGGACAACGGTTCAAAGTCACTCTATGTCAGAGAACAGGCCATCTCTATTCTCAGTGGAACCCCAAGAGCAACGGCAGACCACTTGCCCGGCTGCTCCCTCTGCAGTTGACACTCTCTCTCCCAGCGCTTTCCTTCTGGTCTCATCTCTCAGCATTTGTTGATTTCAGAAGTAAAAGACAGACCCCAAACAAGCCAGGCAAATCAGCGAGCTGAACGAGGTGATGCTTAGGTGGAGGTGGAGGGGAGCTGTGTCCTCTGTGCCTTGCCACCCAGAATTCCTATCTCAACACCAGTTCGGCCTCACAGTTCTTGAGTGGTGCTCCACACACCACCCTTGTCCTGCAAGCCCACTTGGGATGACTTTGTACCACGCTCAGAGCGGTGGCTACAGTTCTGGGCAACGCATACTCAGTTCAGATACCTTGCCAGTACTAACTCCTGAATCCACAACCTTCCTCTCGTTCAAAGACACCACAGAGGACGGAGGGTATATCTGCTTACCAATGGTGGTGGTGAGAAAGGAAACCACTTCAGACTCCTTCCCATCGTTGTAAAAGGCCAGGTGCCAGATCCCCGAATCCAGGTACTGGATGAAACCGGTCTCATGGCTGGCTGGGGGGACAGCACCCCGTGACTGGCGCTGGGGACCCTCCAGGCTCCTTGCCTCCTGGGTTAGGAGCCTTCGTCCATCCAGTAGCTCCACAAAGTCAAACTAAAGAACAAAGAGAGTAATGTTAGTGACAGATTGACACCCCAACCGCCAAGCTCCATGGGGGAAGTCTCCCAGGGAGTCTAGAAGGGGAGAAGGAGTCAGAAAGGGGAGCCGGGAGAACAGATCAATCAAGTCCTCCCCAGATCTAGAGTCTTCACGGAAATATTCTAAGTCTTTTGTGAGTGTGGTGTCACTAATGATTATTGCCTTCTTTTGTTGTCATCTGGGGACATGCAAGTCCTGACACACACACACACACACACACACACACACACACACACACACACACACAGAGAGAGAGAGAGAGAGAGAGAGAGAGAGA